>NC_071611.1:48532238-48797589 GCF_024509145.1 Vidua macroura
GAACTTCCCTTCCCTTCCCTTCCCTTCCCTTCCCTTCCCTTCCCTTTCCTTCCCTTCCCTTCCCTTCCCTTCCCGGAACTTCCTTCCCGGAACTTCCCTTCCCTTCCCTTCCCGGACTTCCCTTCCCTTCCCTTCCCTTCCCTTCCCGGAACTTCCCTTCCCTTCCCTTCCCTTCCCCTTCCCTTCCCTTCCCTTCCCTTCCCTTCCCTTCCCTTCCCTTCCCTTCCCTTCCCTTCCCTTCCCTTCCCTTCCCTTCCCTTCCCCTTCCCTTCCCTTCCTTCCCTTCCCTTCCCTTCCCTTCCCTTCCCTTCCCTTCCCTTCCCTTCCTTCCCTTCCCTTCCTTCCCTTCCCTTCCCTTCCCTTCCCTTCCCTTCCTCCTTCCCTTTCCCTTCCCTTCCTTCCCCTTCCCTTCCCTTCCCTTCCCTTCCTTCCCTTCCCTTCCCTTCCCTTTCCCTTCCCCTTCCCTTCCCTTCCCTTCCCTTCCCTTCCCTTCCCTTCCCTTCCCTTCCCTTCCTTCCCTTCCCTTCCCTTCCCTTCCTCCCTTCCCTTCCCTTCCCTTCCCTTCCCTTCCCTTCCCTTCCCTTCCCCTTCCCTTCCCTTCCCTTCCCTTCCCTTCCCTTCCCTCTTCCCCTTCCCTTCCCTTCCCTTCCCTTCCCTTCCCTTCCCTTCCCTTCCCTTCCCTTCCCTTCCCTTCCCTTCCCTTCCCTTCCCTTCCCTTCCCTTCCCTTCACCTTCCCTTCCTCTTCCCTTCCCTTCCCTTCCCTTCCCCTTCCTTCCTTCCTTCCCTTCCTCCTTCCCTTCCTTCCCTTCCCTTCCTTCCCTTCCCTTCCCTTCCCTCTTCCCTTCCCTTCCCTTCCCTTCCCTTCCCTTCCCCTTCCCTTCCCTTCCCTTCCCCTTCCCTTCCCTTCCTTCCCTTCCCTTCCCCTTCCCGACTTCCCTTCCCTTCCCTTCCCTTCCCTTCCCCTTCCCCTTCCCTTCCCTCCCTTCCCTTCCCTTCCCTTCCCTTCCCTTCCCTTCCCTTCCCTCTTCCCTTCCCTTCCCTTCCCTTCCCTCCCTTCCCTTCCCTTCCCTTCCCTTCCCTCCCTTCCCGAACTTCCCTTCCCGGAACTTCCCTTCCCGGAACTTCCCTTCCCGGAACTTCCCTTCCCGGAACTTCCCTTCCGACTTCCCTTCCCTTCCCTTCCCTTCCCTTCCCTTCCCTTCCCTTCCCTTCCCTTCCCTTCCCTTCCCTTCCCCTTCCCTTCCCTTCCCTTCCCTTCCCTTCCCTTCCCTTCCCTTCCCTTCCCCTTCCCTTCCCTTCCCTTCCCTTCCCTTCCTTCCCTTCCCTTCCCTTCCCCTTCCCTTCCCTTCCCTTCCCTTCCTTCCCTTCCCTTCCCTTCCCTTCCCTTCCCTTCCCTTCCCTTCCCTTCCCTTCCCGGAACTTCCCTTCCCGAACTTCCCTTCCCTTCCCTTCCCTTCCTTCCCTTCCCTTCCCTTCCCTTCCCTTCCCCTTCCCTTCCCTTCCCTTCCCTTCCCTTCCCGGAACTTCCCTTCCCGAACTTCCCTTCCCTTCCCTTCCCTTCCCTTCCCTTCCCCTTCCTTCCCTTCCCTTCCCTTCCCTTCCCTTCCTTCCCTTCCCTTCCCTTCCCTTCCCTTCCCTTCCCTTCCCTTCCCTTCCCGGAACTTCCCTTCCCTTCCCGGAACTTCCTCCTTCCGACTTCCCTTCCCTTCCCTTCCCTTCCCTTCCCTTCCCCTTCCCTTCCCTCCCTTCCCTTCCCTTCCCTTCCCTTCCCTTCCCTCCTTCCCTTCCCTTCCCTTCCCTTCCCTTCCCTTCCCCTTCCCTTTCTTCCCTTCCCTTCCCGAACTTCCCTTCCCTTCCCTTCCCTTCCCTTCCCTTCCCTTCCCTTCCTTCCCTTCCCTTCCCTTCCCTTCCCTTCCCTTCCCTTCCCTTCCCTTCCCTTCCCTTCCCTTCCCTTCCCTTCCCTTCCCTTCCCTTCCTTCCCCTTCCCTTCCCTTCCCTTCCCTTCCCTTCCTTCCCTTCCCTTCCCTTCCCTTCCCTTCCCTTCCCTTCCCTTCCCTTCCCTTCCCTTCCCTTCCCTTCCCTTCCCTTCCCGGAACTTCCCGGAACTTCCCTTCCCTTCCCTTCCCTTCCCGGAACTTCCCTTCCCTTCCCTTCCCTTCCCGGAACTTCCCTTCCCTTCCCTTCCCTTCCCTTCCCTTCCCTTCCCTTCCCTTCCCTTCCCCTTCCCTTCCCTTCCCTTCCCTTCCCTTCCCTTCCCTTCCCTTCCCTTCCCCTTCCCTTCCCTTCCCTTCCCTTCCCTTCCCTTCCCTTCCCTTCCCTTCCCTTCCCTTCCCTTCCCTTCCCTTCCCTTCCCTTCCCTTCCCTTCCCTTCCGGAACTTCCCTTCCCTTCCCTTCCCTTCCCTTCCCTTCCCTTCCCTTCCCTTCCCTTCCCTTCCCTTCCCTTCCCTTCCCTTCCCTTCCCCTTCCCTTCCCTTCCCTTCCCTTCCCTTCCCTTCCCTTCCCTTCCCTTCCCTTCCCTTCCCTTCCCTTCCCCGGAACTTCCCTTCCCTTCCCGAACTTCCCTTCCCTTCCCTTCCCTTCCCTTCCCTTCCCTTCCCTTCCCTTCCCTTCCCTTCCCTTCCCTTCCCTTCCCTTCCCTTCTCCTTCCCTTCCCTTCCCTTCCCGGAACTTCCCCTTCCCTTCCCGGAACTTCCCTTCCCTTCCCTTCCCTTCCCTTCCTTCCCTTCCCTTCCCTTCCCTTCCTTCCCTTCCCTTCCCTTCCCTTCCCTTCCCTTCCCGGAACTTCCCTTCCCGAACTTCCCTTCCCGGAACTTCCCTTCCCTTCCCTTCCCGGAACTTCCCTTCCCTTCCCTTCCCTTCCCCTTCCCTTCCCTTCCCTTCCCTTCCCTTCCCTTCCCCTTCCCTTCCCTTCCCTTCCCTTCCCTTCCCTTCCCTTCCCTTCCCTTCCCTTTCCCTTCCCTTCCTTCCCTTCCCTTCCCTTCCCTTCCCTTCCCTTCCCTTCCCTTCCCTTCCCTTCCCTTCCCTTCCCTTCCCTTCCCTTCCCTTCCCCTTCCCTTCCCTTCCCTTCCCTTCCCTTCCCTTCCCTTCCCTTCCCTTCCCGGAACTTCCCTTCCCTTCCCGGAACTTCCCTTCCCTTCCCTTCCCTTCCCTTCCCTCCCTTCCCTTCCCTTCCCTTCCCTTCCCTTCCCTTCCCTTCCCTTCCCTGAACTTCCCTTCCCTTCCCTGAACTTCCCTTCCCTGAACTTCCCTTCCCTGAACTTCCCTTCCCTTCCCTTCCCTTCCCGGAACTTCCCTTCCCGGAACTTCCCTTCCCGGAACTTCCCTTCCCAGAACTTCCCTTCCCTTCCCTTCCCTTCCCTTCCTTCCCTTCCCTTCCTTCCCTTCCCTTCCTTCCCTTCCCTTCCCTTCCCTTCCCTTCCCTTCCCTTCCCTTCCCTTCCCTTCCCTTCCCTTCCCTTCCCTTCCCTTCCCTTCCCTTCCCTTCCCTTCCCTTCCCTTCCTCCTTCCCTTCCCTTCCCTTCCCGGAACTTCCCTTCCCGGAACTTCCCTTCCCTTCCCTTCCCTTCCCTTCCCTTCCCCGGAACTTCCCTTCCCTTCCCTTCCCTTCCCTTCCCTTTCCCTTCCCTTCCCTTCCCTTCCCTTCCCTTCCCTTCCCTTCCCTTCCCTTCCCTTCCCTTCCCTTCCCTTCCCTTCCCTTCCCTTCCCGGAACTTCCCTTCCCTTCCCTTCCCGGAACTTCCCTTCCCCTTCCCTTCCCTTCCCTTCCCTTCCCTTCCCTTCCCTTCCCTTCCCGGAACTTCCCTTCCCTTCCCTTCCCTTCCCGGAACTTCCCTTCCCTTCCTCCCTTCCCTTCCCTTCCCTTCCCTTCCCTTCCCTTCCCGGAACTTCCCTTCCCTTCCCTTCCCTTCCCCCGGAACTTCCCTTCCCTTCCCTTCCCTTCCCTTCCCTTCCCTTCCCTTCCCTTCCTCCTTCCCTTCCCTTCCCTTCCCTTCCCTTCCCTTCCCTTCCCTTCCCTTCCTCCTTCCCTTCCTTCCCGGAACTTCCCTTCCCTTCCCTTCCCTTCCCTTCCCTTCCCTTCCTTCCCTTCCCTTCCCTTCCCTTCCCTTCCCTTCCCTTCCCTTCCCTTCCCGGAACTTCCCTTCCCGGAACTTCCCTTCCCTTCCCTTCCCTTCCCGGAACTTCCCTTCCCTTCCCTTCCCTTCCCTTCCTCCCTTCCCTTCCCTTCCCTTCCCTTCCCTTCCCTTCCTTCCCTTCCCTTCCCTTCCCTTCCCTTCCTCCTTCCCTTCCCTTCCTCCGGAACTTCCCTTCCCTTCCTCGGAACTTCCCTTCCCTTCCCTTCTCCTTCCCTTCCCTTCCCTTCCCGGAACTTCCCTTCCCGGAACTTCCCTTCCCTTCCCTTCCCGGAACTTCCCTTCCCTTCCCTTCCCGGAAACTTCCCTTCCCGGAACTTCCCTTCCCTTCCCTTCCCTTCCCTTCCCTTCCCTTCCCTTCCCTTCCCTTCCCTTCCCTTCCCTTCCCTTCCCTTCCCTTCCCTTCCCTTCCCTTCCCTTCCCTTCCCTTTCCCTTCCCTTCCCTTCCCTTCCCTTCCCTTCCCTTCCCTTCCTCCTTCCCTTCCCTTCCTTCCTTCCCTTCCCCTTCCCTTCCCCTTCCCTTCCCTTCCCTTCCCTTCCCTTCCCCTTCCCTTCCCTTCCCTTCCCTTCCCTTCCCTTCCCTTCCCTTCCCTTCCCTTCCCTTCCCTTCCCTTCCCTTCCCTTCCCTGAACTTCCCTTCCCTGAACTTCCCTTCCCTGAACTTCCCTTCCCTTCCCTTCCCTTCCCGGAACTTCCCTTCCCGGAACTTCCCTTCCCGGAACTTCCCTTCCCGGAACTTCCCTTCCCTTCCCTTCCCTTCCCTTCCCTTCCCTTCCCTTCCCTTCCCTTCCCTTCCCTTCCCTTCCCTTCCCTTCCCTTCCCTTCCCTTCCCTTCCCTTCCCTTCCCTTCCCTTCCCTTCCCTTCCCTTCCCTTCCCTTCCCTTCCCTTCCCTTCCCTTCCCGGAACTTCCCTTCCCTTCCCTTCCCTTCCCTTCCCTTCCCTTCCCTTCCCTTCCCTTCCCTTCCCTTCCCTTCCCTTCCCTTCCCTTCCCTTCCCGGAACTTCCCTTCCCTTCCTCCTTCCTTCCTTCCCTTCCCTTCCCTTCCCTTCCCTTCCCTTCCCTTCCCTTCCCTTCCCCTTCCCTTCCCTTCCCTTCCCTTCCCTTCCCTTCCCTTCCCTTCCCTTCCCTTCCCTTCCCTTCCCTTCCCGGAACTTCCCTTCCCTTCCCTTCCCTTCCCTTCCCTTCCCTTCCCGGAACTTCCCTTCCCTTCCCTTCCCTTCCCTTCCCTTCCCTTCCCTTTCCCTTCCCTTCCCCTTCCCTTCCCTTCCCTTCCCTTCCCTTCCCTTCCCTTCCCTTCCCTTCCCTTCCCTTCCCTTCCCTTCCCTTCCCTTCCCTTCCCTTCCCGGAACTTCCCTTCCCGGAACTTCCCTTCCCGGAACTTCCCTTCTTGGAATTTCTCTTCACTTTCTTCTTGTGATACTCTGTTACATAAGGTAAATTTTCAAAAATTTTGGAATACCGCAGTGAATTTCTTTAACACATAGATATGAATATCCTCCATTTTTTGTTTTAATACCTGATGTTTTCCTGCCCTGTTTCTTCAGCTATGTTTCAGTTATTTTATCTCATTGTTTACTATCCTTTCTTCAATGTTCATGTTTACATACCTGTCAATAGTTAACCTTTGACTGACTGCTTAGGTACAGACATCACTGACATGGTTTCCTCTCTATTCCAAATTTTCCACCTTCCTGGTGTCTCCCCTTGTATTTCACAATTGTTAAAAACAACATGACTGAAACCAACATTTTTATTGCTAGTTTGGCTGTTCCTTTTTAAGGTGGTGGTCTTTAAAGGAGAATTCTATAAGACATGGCAAAAGACCAACCGAAAAATTCAGATTTTTATATTGCAGCTCTGACTGCTGATGCCATTACTTTATAGATCACTCAAGGTCACATACAGCTATAACTGAAGTTCAAATGTTTCTCTTTATTGATTTTTCTCTCTGTCTAGCTAAATGCTTTCTTTTCTGGACTATATTTTGCTATTTGGTGTTGCAACAAAAAAACACCCAAACCCATGGGATCAGAGCTCTAGTATAGATGCAATGCATTCATACTGGTAGACTAATAGAAGAACAATACTAAATTATTCTTTATCCTGTTGAAAATTACATGTCTCCACATGCTGCCATTAAATTCTGTGCAGTCACACAGAGGATGTGGTATACATGCAGTGTACATTCAGATGCATACTGCAGAGCTAACTGCATCTCAAATGCATTGTTACATACTGTGCACAGTCTTCGCTTGCTTGACTGGGGTCACACTCAGAACTGAAACAAACTCAAGTCAGCTCTCTGCCTGGGTTTTCTGTAAGAAATTTTCTTCTGATTCCCCAAGATTGTGGCAATAATAGTAAGGTCATGTGAAAATATTTTTTAAAGAAGTGAAAAAAATAGCATAGAATTTTCAGACTAAACCAAAGTAATACTCAGAAAGAATGTATAATCCTTTCCTGTAAGGGGTAAGAAAAATATGAAAAAATCTGGACAAAAATATGTCAGTCAATTCTTAAAATGCACGAAGACTGGTGTATATTTGTAGACTATATATCTATGATATTTTGTATAGAGTTTCTATATATTCTATTTTCTTATTTGAATGATTAATTGAATGCCATATTGCTTAACTGATGTAGCAGCAATCTGAATGCAAAAAGACACTATCAAGAGAAGAAAACCCCCTGGCATAACTGACCCTTCATTATAATATCCTTTTAAAATCATGCTGGATAACAAATGCTAGCCAGGAAAGCAAGCAAATAAGTTTACCACTTTTCATTATTTCCTTTTATCAAAAAAATTAATATCAATTAAAGGAAGTGTTCCATTAAAAAATGTAGAAGGAAAATGCAACAAGACATCCCTGAAAATGATCCCTTAAAAAGATTTTTTTTTAGAAGTGTGGGCATTCATGTAGATAAGAATATTAATAATTACAGAATGAAAAAAAAACATAGCTGAAAGAACTTTAGAAGGCAGCAATCCCACAGCATGCCCCAAAATCAAAATAATTTTTGTTTGTATTATTTCTGACAGAGCTTCAGAAAATAATTCTTAATAAATTGTGTATTCTATTCCTTTGACATGGAGGCATTGATAAATTTTTCTCTAACATATCTATACATTTTGTTCCAAAGTTAAAACAACTAAGTTCTAGCTTAATCTACATGTGTCTGAAGAACCATTTTTTCTTGTTTTTCCTCCAAAAATGCCAAAATGCCAGAAGAGATTAGAGGCAAGGTGACAAGTCAGTCCTGTGGAGAGTGAGACAACTATCTTCTCCTGCACGAAAAAGTTAAACACTTCATATTTACCAGACTCTAGCAATAATTCCTTCTACCTCATTGCCTTTCAGGTGAGTATGAATGATTTGCTTGTTTAACATTTCTAGATTTTCTAGCAATCAAATATAAACAGACTGACCTATAGCTTTCTGGCTTATTTAACTTTTTTCCCTTCCTCTCCCAGCATTAACATCATTAGTCTCATCTGATTAAAAAGTTTTTCCAGTGCTTTCTAATTAACTTTTGGTGGGTGGTTCTTTTTTTTTTTTCATTATTGTGGTTATATAGTCCTCTAACTTTTAGTGTTGCTGGCCACCAATCATTCTGCAGCTGTACTATTTTGAGAAGGTATAAAGGTAAGGCAAAGCACTAACTTTTGCCTTACATAATCCATTCAGATTTCTTGCATAAAGCCAAGAACTAAACCTTCATTTAAAAACCTCTTCTTTTTCACTCTGGATACTGCTGACATATCCTCAGAGCAGCTGACACACATGAAAATGGATCAGCTACATATATTCCCTATAGATATATTCCATATATTCCCTATACATATATTCCCTATAGATATATTCCATATATTCCCTATACATATATTCCCTATACCTATTTATTCCTTCTTCAGCTGGAATAAATAGTTTCATGGGAGAGGAATACTGCTGAGATCTGAGTTGAATTCTTCATGGAAGCAATGAATCTAGGTAGGTTTATGAAGGTAAGAACTAGAGTTCTTCAAAACTATTGAAATCTAATTTGTGAAATGTTCCCTCCAAATCCACAGATTTATAATAATTTATGGATGTAGATTTTGTTTTTTCTGAGTTCTCCTAGCCTTGGTCAGATTTCCACCATGAACAAACAGTGCACAGTTTTTATTCGATCTTTTAAGGAAAAAGTTTGCATGCATATTTACTCATCTGTAAATGAGTAAATGTGTAGCCTGGTACAACATATGATATTTAGAGGTAATTTTGTGCAATGAGCACTGTAGATAAAATTCTAATTCATAATTTAATGTAAAGAAGGACATAGATCAGTGAGATTTTTTAGTTCTAAGCCAGTTCAAGATTAAGCTGGTGTCACAAATCGTGGGATAATTCCAGATTTGAGACAGAAATGTTGCACCTTAGGCTGTGTATAGTTTTCTGGTTTTTTTCCTCCTTTTTTCCATAACTAACATAATTCAGATTTGTGTACTGTTGCAGAAGAAATGAAGCTGGATAAGGGGTATAAAGTCTATGGACTGGAACAGTTACAGAACCCAAGGATGAATGCTATTGAAGTCCTTTATTATGCATTTGATCGACACATCTGTATCTTTTAGTCTCATATTGAGAAACACAAACATAATGCAGCCTGGGAAAAGTGAAGGAGGAAAGAAAAATCAGCCTGAGAAGACTTTAAAACACTGGTATATTATTAGAAAAAAGTTAAAAGCAGTAACTCATTCAGGGACATTAACTCTTGTGTTGCAAATATTACTAAGTTCAGGTCTGTTATCCCATACACTTTATAACCATCAGAATGTAGCCATCCATATGCAAGATTTTCAGTGCTGTAGTATAAATAATTTTACTGTGATAAGTATCAAGTGTGAATTTTTGTTAAAGTTTTCATCTCATTCTATAAACCTGGGAAGAATTGCTAATATCATATACCAGTAAATTTGGATATTTTTGTAATTCTCAGATATCTTGCAGTTGTGAACAGTATGAGTGTCTTCAAACAGGAAAACTTTTTATTTATTTTATTTCTTTTCTTAATTCATCAATTAAATTAGTCATTTAAGCCAAGGATGGAACAGGAAAAGAAATTCTAATCTTTCTAACGAAGTGTTTTAGAAATTCTAGAAACTACACTGAAAGTCATCTGTGCACAGTCTGAATTAATTTTTTGGATGCTGCCTTGCAATACTGCAGAATTAATTTTGTGTGCAGAAGAGCTGCTTATGGAGTGAAATATTTCTGAAGCAGTTTAGATATCGCTATTGAGTAAGAAAGTGGCACAGACTCTAAGAAGGCTGGTTTACAGACACTTTAATGTGAAAAGCTCTCCTCTTTATAGACTGTCCCAACACTTTCTACCTGATTGGTTAATCAACAAAAACACTTTTCTCACAAACAATCCTTGCGAATAATAGAAAAACAAAGAGTAGAAAAACACCACCTGCAGGTTGTTTATAATAAGTTATCATCGTTTCTCTACAACTCTCTAAAAGTGTCACAAGTCCACTGTGAGAAAACTTACCTCGTTTTCTCGCTCTCTGACCAGGCATTCACATCCACACTTAAAACCCCACATTTTTCTTTGATGATGAATTCTCTGCTCTCTTTCCAATGAAAATAATTCTAATAGTCTTTTTCCACCCAAAACTTAGTGATGGATCTCACATTTCTCAATACATGTATCTTCCTTCACAGATGACAAAAAAGTTTCTCACCTTCCAGTTTCCTTACAGACTTATGGTGGCAAGTCTCAATAACATAATTAGGGAATAGAAATCCTTACCCAATCAGGGATTAATAATTAGACAGATGATGTGGATATCATCCTGGCTAAATTCTATTTCAGACACTAATTTACTGGTCTGAGTACTTGTAGACACTTAGTTGCTTGTCATATTCTCCTAGTGAAACCATAATCACTTTTGCTCATTTTTAGGAGTCATGCTAAAATCAGGGAAATATTTTTTTTCTGAATTCAATGCTAGTTGTTGTCTGATTCTCTGATTCTCTCTCTTTTTCTGTTCTCATTTTTGCTTTTTTCTTAGCCTAGTAAACAGAATCTGTGGTGATTGATGTCATCATAAATAATCATAAACCCTTAGAATATCACTGAGCTTTGCTGTTATTGCTCAATACTAAAAGCAACAGAAGATAATAAATCATATATTAAAAATGGAAGAGGTCAAGATGGAATAATATTGAATACCAAAAAGCTGTTTTGAGTTGGGGACAATTTTTATTATGGGAAAACAAAGCATGATACATAATCACACTAAGAAGGTATTGCAAAAAACAAAAGTTCTTGCTTTATCCTTCTCAGACAGGAACATTCATCTTGATTATAAGATATTAGATGGACACTGATCTAAAGAAGGAAGTTTATTTTCTCTTGGAAAAAGAGAAAATAATACTCAATACTTTGGAAAAAGCAATATAATATTTATTAAGTATGTTAAATATATCTTTAATAAAATAATTTGGTATAGACTAGTATTTTAGAGGACTTTAATTCTGCTTTGGTACACATATCAAAAAGGACAGAGGCTTTACAGTCAGCCAATCAATGTTTTGCTCATAAGATTTATATGAGTAGCAACTCTATATCCACAACTACAAAGCTTATCTCTCTGCATGTGTTGAAGTGTCTCTGTGGTGCCCAGTGATGGGACATGGAAAATGGTTATGAAATTCTGTCAGGGGAAGGTTAAGTTGGATATTAGGAACAAAATTCTTCACCCATGGTTGGTAAGGCACCTCAACAGGTTCCTCAAGGATGTGGTCACAAATTGAAGCATGGCAGAGTTCAAAAAGCATTCAGACAACACTTTCAGTGACATCGTGGGATTCGTGAGGTGATTCTATGCAGGCACATGAGTTGGACTGTAATGATCCTTTTAGATACCTTCCAACTCAGGATATTCCATAAATTTGTGATTCTATAATAATTTAATATCATCATGCAAAATAAAAGGATGGGAAAATTACTATCTTATTCCCACTAAAGCTTTTCATAACATGTTGTCTATTCTTCCCAGATCCTGAATTAAGTTCTACTGAGGGCAGCCTATGTATATTGTACTATAGATATTTTGGTTGTAAAATATTCTGGGTCACACCTGTCTGTGATTAGGTTCTATAAACCAGAATAGGGAGATAAATGGGAGATAATTAACAGATAACTGGCTGGCTATGAGGTTTGACATAGGTGCTCCCTGGGTGGTGTTCTGCTCCTGCCATGGTGCCAGAGTGGCTGGGGGCTTGGGGTAGCTGTGGAGTGGGTCAGACATGCTGCCACCCAGAGCATCAGGCGCCTCTCAGGGGACAGGGTCAGTACAACCTATTAGTGCTCTCAGGTCTCTGAGATTTGCCACTTGTACTTGATTTTGGTCTTTTCAAATTCACTCTGTTCGGTGAGTAAATAAATCAGCATTAATAGGACGAAGCACACTTGAAGATGTCAGAGACCTGAGATACTCTGTTACTGAATGATGTGTGCTTGCAGATTCTAATGCTGATACCTGACTGGGTGCTGTGAGTGGGAAAACTTTGTGTAAACACACCAGAAAGACAAGGCCAAACTATTTTTGTTGTGTTTATTATGTGCATTGTGGAATGCCCTGTTCCTAAGAGACAGGAATTTGATCTTACTCTCCTTATGTTGCTAATAACTCCTCCCTTGACCTGAACCATAACTCTACCCCTGCGATAACCTATAAAAACCTCACAACCCTGCCTTTGCCTGGTCTTTTGTCTCCATCCTGCCCCTCCTCCCCGGGGGTAATGGATTCTCAAGCTTTCTGAAACAAAGACTTGTCCTGTTTGTTCCCATGCCGGCGCTGGCAGCTGCACCCTCCCTGGACACGATGAACCTAGTTGCAACACAGTGCAACAAATGGTGGACAATGTGGGCAGCCAGTGAGAATAGCATGACTGGCACCCCATAAGTCTTGCAAGACCCCCATCCTCAAAGGAACATGGGGGTAAAAAGCTTACTGGGAGGGGAATTTCCAGAAATGGCACCAGCTTACTGGGACTGAGCGATGGGACTAACATCTACCATCACTCAGTGAGATACTTATGAACGGTTTTTTCATGGGTGGGAGTTTTTAAGAACTACAAGCAACTAGTCTGCCTGCCAAAAAGACCATTTAGACTCTTGTCAACTTTCCTGATACGTCTGCTGCAGCTTATGGACAGTAAAGCCCTGGAGGGTACTTATGGATGGTTATGGACGATTGCATGCAGCATGTCGATGCCCTAGATCTATGGTCCCCCCTCTTGTGAGCCCTCACATTTTTCAGTTTCTGTGAAGCTGCCCATATCTTTCATTACCCTTTTGTTCCTAAGAGTGCAGCAAGGAGTGAAAACTGCCAGGATAGCATAGAGTTGCTATCGTCTCTCCATCACTCCATGTCCCTCTCCACCACCTTATCTCCCTTTCTCTGAAGGCAGAACAAGGGATGGAATCTGTCCAGAAGTGACGCAGAAGCACTACCGTCCTTTTGCCGTCCTGTGTCCTCCTTCGCCCCCTGTCTTTCCATATCCCCTGTTCCCTACCCGGGATGGTGATGGCTGCGCTGTCCTGGGCCCTCCTAAAAATGGTGCTTTCCACATTGTTTAGGATTCCCCTTTTTCCCGGCAAGGTCCTTCTTTTCTGGTCCCGAAACCTCCCCCATCCCCCACTTCCTGCTGCATGGCTGCAGCTGGCCCCTCCCCAGGCTTGCATGGCAGGGCTGCTCAGCCCCGTGAAGAAATCAGCTGGTCTTGCCACTGCCCCCCCCCCCGGCACTTGCCCTGCTCCAAGCCCTATGACGGGGGCCCTCGCTGCTTCCCTCACTTTGCAGTCATCATCATTCAAGATCACAACACCCATAGCACCAGTACCAAAGCCGAGACCAAACACTAAAGACTGTGTACCACTCGTGAAGAGGAGATCAAAGAGCTGCACTCCTTTTGGTGAGAAGATCAAAAGCCAATGGAGATTGAACTGTTAACTCATTAAGTAAAAATATATTGATTTAATCAAGTATCAAAATTTCTGTTACATTATCCTTTGTGATTAAGTCTGAAATGCTTTTCTATTCCTTGTTAATTTGGCTTAATAACATTCATTTTGATTTTGTAAAATCTTAAGTCATATTCCCGAAAATCCCCTTATTATAAGTTATTCAGAATGCATTTGAAATGAACAGGGCTAATGCCTTTATTAATGTTCAGCTCTTTATTAAAAAGATCAGCTGGGCAGGGGGCTCGACACAGAGCTCGCCCCCGCAGTCATAGCTTTCCCAGGCAGCCAGAAGGAAGGCGGTGTGCAGAGTCGGTCACTGGAGTCCCGAGCAGCAGCTGTCCTTTCTCCTTTCCTTGTGGCACACCAATGGCCCGAGGATGAGGAGGCGTGGTGTGCAGAGTCTGTTGCTGAAGTCCAGAACAACAGCTGTCCCCGCTCCTTCCGTGGTGGCAGCACCAGGGCTCTCCGTCCCTATCTCCCTGCTTCTCAGAGCCTAATATAGTCTGTTCTTTCTTAGGTGATGGCGACGGTTAAAAGTCAGTCAGGGGATGTGTTTCCCTCTTCCTCAGCTAGGGCATTTGTCTAGACTCCTCTATTGTGTTCAGTTTTTGATTTATATTCATTTTTATCTCCTAAAAATACTCCCATGATCCTAAGGGGTTTCTATTTGCATGTTAGTCCCAGAATGGCAGCGTGGAGGGGTGGGAGGCCAGGTAGTTTAGAGAAAACAAACAGAGCAATCAGCTAATTAGCATTTCAATATCGGTACTTGGCTAGAGTAGTTTTCTTTTAGTGTTGCCATGGGAACTAGGAAAGCCCTGCCCGCGTCTCTGGGGAACACCTGGAAATTGTTCATAACACATTGATCAGTTTAAAAACAGGGGAATTGTGGAATGCCCCTGTTCCTAAGAGACAGGAATTTGATCTTACCCTTTTTATGTTGCTAATAATTCCTCCCTTGACCTGAACCATAACTCCACCCCTGCGATACCCTGTAAAAACCCCACGACCCTGCCTTTGCCCTTTTCTCTCCATCCTGCCCCTCCTCCCTGGGGGTAATAAATGGATTCTTGAGCTTTCTGAAACAAAGACCCGTCTAGTTTATTCCCATGCCTGGCACTGACAGCTGCACCCTCCCTGGACACGATGAACCCAGTTGCAACTCAATGGAAGAGTGCATTGTGAAATTCTGCTTTGTAGTTCAATTTGATAGGTTTTGTTTTTCTGAAATCTTGGAGGTTTGTTCTTCATCTTCTAGGGTAAAAAAAATAAATTCTTTTACATGTTTTCTAGGAGAGGACTTTTTTGTTTGCTTGATTTCTCTATTTCCTTCTTACTTTATTCCTGAGAAGTAAACTTAGTGGTATCTTCCTCTATCCATTCATCACATACTTGTGCAGCGTGGTATGAAAAAATTCCTGCAGGGAAACTATTGCAAAATAGTGGCTGCAATATTTCTCAAACATGGAAGATGTTCGCTGCTTACCTGCCCACGAAGAGCATTCTTTTAACTTCATTTCAGTGGCACATCTCTGGGGTTATTGATTTTTTTTTTTTTTTTTTTTGGCTTCTTTTAAGTATAAGCTGGTGCTGGTTTTGAGAAAGTGCTCTCGAAATCTGAGAAGTCGTGATGGATCTGATGCGCTGCTACTAGAAGCATAAAAATCCTCAAGGGTTAAAATTTCATGGTCTGTCTAAAAGAAACCCAAGAGTTTTCTTATAGAGACAGCTTTCCAAGATACATTACAGAAACAGTTGACTGGTTGGTTTTCTTGACTTGTCCCATGAAAAGTGAATGCAAGTTAGTGCTTATCTAAGGTTTGCAAATAGAATCAGCTATCGTGTAAATCCATATCTCATTTTTCCCTGCAAAACAAAACTTGGTTGTACTTGTGAGTATTCTGAGCAAATTTCTTACTGGAATACTTAGAAATACAAAGTTAACTACTTTCCATTAAAAGAAAAACAATTCAGGAGATATATAAATAGTCTATAAAAATCATTGAGAGGGTTGGCATATTGAATTACTGTCTTGTTTAAATACTTCTTGATGCAGACAACTATAAAAGACATGCCTCTTCCTGTAAGCACCTGTTCCTGGTAGAAACAAGGGTTATATTGATTTATTGCAATTTATTTTCTCCCTGGGTTCTGGTTTTGCCACTATGAGAAGATTAATTGGAATTAATGGCATTTGCACAGCTAATTAAAGCTGCTCTTCCTTCAGTCAAATGAATTCCTTTTATCAGAGACATAACAAAGTCTTGCTTAGTTCCTGAAGTCTGCATGTAAATGTTCCTTGCTTGAATAACCATCTCTGCAGTCATTAGTGTTTGAATACAGACACTATAAATGATCCCTGGTAATTTCTTCAGCACTTGAAAAGCACAAATAATATACCCATTTATTCTTATAGATAGATGCAACAAAATCAGATTTTTTTTTTTTAATTGAAGTTAATAAAAGACAGGGTGTATTCTTACTTCTGAGGAGGATTCTGGAAATGAGCATAGTAGTATCAGAGAATGTACTGTCAGATTTTCGTTGTCCGTACAGAAAAAAATGGTACAGCTCAAGGAAATTAATTCCTCTGTATAATCCAATAATGCAATCTCTCTGTCTAAGCATGATGCCAAATAGCTTATTTGCAAATTGCTATATAAAAAGGTGTTGCATGGAAAACAGGGTGGAAAACAGATCAAAATCAATATGCTGTGTGTGTCTACTGAAAATGGAGGAGGAAATGGAGTAATATCTTTTAAAATAGAGTAAGGCTTTGGAGGAATATTTTTCTTAAACTAATCCATATTGCTAGTGCAATGCTTGAGCTTCCCTCTGAGTTGGTATTGAAGTCTGAACAAGGAAGGGCCAGCTTCTTCTCTTTGCATATTACAGTGGATTTATGTTCTACTTTGATTTCTGCTTTTATACAAAATGACAATGACAAGAATCCAAGGACATATTGAAAATGTTTGACTATGGATTTATTACAAAAAAATCCCTATTTGCTGAAGTATTTCGTGTGAATGATCTGTTCATGTATATGGAATCTTAATTCATGTAATAAAAAGACAATTTTTTTTGCAGTTCAGAGATCACAGAATATTTTGAGTTGAACAATCAAATCCAACTCTTAAGTGAATGGCCTATACAGGGGTTGAACCCACAATCTTGGTGTTATTAGCACCATGCTCTAACTGACTGAGCTAAACTCATTTAATAAGATAATACTTAATCATACAGATGTGCTTACAAGTTCTGTTTCTTAGACACAGATCTAATTTTCAGACTCAGAATATATTAATTATTTTTGCTTTCAGACTAGAGGTACTCTGAAAAAATGTGATGAATAACATAATAAAAAATTAAAATTAATCTCTCTGGGCAAAAGGTATGACTAGTATTATTTACATGTTTTTTTGTGAATGTTGAAGTAAAAGTTCTTGAACATTGACATGCAAACAAAGATATGACTACCTGCACTGGTAATTGCACTATAAATTATGATTTCAGAAGATGTTAACTCTTGAGTTTTAAGCAGTAAGACAAACTGCGATTTGTATCTTGCATCCATTGTATGATGGATCAGCCAGCAAGTTACAAGTAGAAAATGGTGGAGAATCAGGAGAAAGAGGGCAAAGGACAAGCGTTTCTAAACCACATAGAAATCTTTTGTTACACATATATTAGAAGTAAACACTGTATTAAATTTGTGGTTGCATCGCAGCTGCAAAAGCAGACTGTTTAATTAATTGAATATGTTTCTTTGCTTTAAATAAGCCTTCCATAATCACTTTAAAACAAATTTTCCTGGTTGAAGTAGAACATGAAATTCTGGTCCTGTACAGACATGCAGAAGAAAGGTTGTTTTACAGTAAGAATATAGAATAGTACATTTTGTCTGCAGAGAGATGGCTGCAAGACCTATTCAGGAGATATCCCAGTTTTTAATGTAATAATTTCTACTTTAGAGTACACTGGTCTCTACATTGAGGCTGTTGTGTGTGAATGGAGCCTTTGCATCATGTTGCAGGACTATAGCATGAATTGCTAGTCGGTTGTAGATGTGAAAATTTAAATAATGTACAGCAGGTGCAAAAAGTTCTTTCTCTCATATCCCTACAAAATGATGTTGATTCTTTGATCCATCTTGGGGTTGTTCAGCCTGGATAAGAGATGGCTCTGGAGAGATCTTATAGCAGCCTTCCTGTACCTAAAAGTGGCTTACAGGAAAGCTGTAGTGGGAATTTTTCTAAAGGAGTAAAATGACTGGACAAGGGGGAATGGCTTTCGACTGGAATAGGGCTGTTTTATATTAGATGTTGTGAAATGATTCTTTACTGTGAGAGTGGTGAAGCACTGGGCAAGGCTGCCCAAAGAAGTAATGGATGTCCAATTTCTGGAAGTGTTCAAGGCCAGGTTGGGTAAAGTTTTGAACAATATGTTCTTGTTGAAGGTGTCCCTGCCCATGGTAAGGGGGTGGAGCTAGATGATTTTACTACTCCAATGTGTTGTAGAGAGCTTTTAAATGCTGATTAAAAAATCCCAAATGTCTAAATAGATTTTTTCTCCTCTTAATTGCATTGAAATTTTATACACAAATACAATAAATTGATATAATATGATACATATAACTTATTAGGATATTATATACCACAAAATAATATTACATGCATTGTTTTAAATCATAAAATTGAATATAATTTTGACAGATTGTGGAATGAAAATTGTCCAATACTTCTAAAAAATTAAAGAAAAAAATTAAGAAATTAAACTTACTATGGGTTTCAGAGTTGATGAGAGTTATTTTGTCACATGTTTTGTTTTATGGATGAATTCAAGTATCTTCACAGAGAAGTGCACTGGAATCTTCTTCCATCATGCATCTCTCCCCTCATGCATTCTTTACTTTAAAGCAGTTCCTCTGCTTCTTAAAGAGCTTGGCTGCTGTATATTGTGTAGAACATTCTGTCAACATTCTCTGCTGAGCACCTGCCTCCACAGAAGCTTTCTCTCTCTCACTCTGGAACAGTTAAGATCCTGAATCTCCACATAGTTGCCTGCTGAAGCAGGCTGGTGGAGGAAGTAAGTTTGACTTAACAAGCAAGAATGTTGATACGTGAGAAGAAAGTCTGGGAGAAACTTGGATGGAAGACAGTTGGAGGGCACAATCAAGGTCCAGGTCCTGTACAGGTGACCCTAAAAATCAGGATATGACTTTAAATGTGTGATCTAAAAAGTCATGCTGTTTCAGATGTAATCTGAGCCTAGTTTAGTAGATAGAGAGCTCCTGCCTAGTACAAGTAGCAAAATCCAAGCCTTGCAAAAATGAGAGGCTAAACTGAAAGTTAGCATAAGAAAGGGGACATCAGGCAAAATGAGCATCAAAATGGTGCAAAAATATGTTTGGAATGCTGTGACATACACAGTTAATCAGTAGAGGGGAGGTCACTCCAGGAGCACTGTCTGAATTGCTCAAAACTGTAAAATTGCTTTATTTTTCTTTTCACAGATTCTTATGGTTTTGAACTCCTAATTCTATCTATAGAAGTGCCTTATTAGACAAAATTAGGAATGCTAGTCAGTGCAAATGACAGTAAGACATTCAGAAGAAACAGTATGCTCCGTCTGTGTAGCAGTACTTTTCCTCTTGTTTTGAAGAGAGGAAAATATTAAATTCAACAAAACAGCTGTGAAACTCAGACATGGAAGCAATGCTGAGAAAAAGGAGGTGTTGAAAGCCTGAATGTTCTGGGAAATTTATATTTGTAAGCTGATATGAACAGGGCTAATGCCTTTATTAATGTTCAGCTCTTTATTAAAAAGATCAGCTGGGCAGGGGGCTCGACGCAGAGCTCGCCCCCGCAGTCGTAGCTTTTCCAGGCAGCCAGAAGGAAGGCGGTGTGCAGAGTCGGTCACTGGAGTCCCGAGCAGCAGCTGTCCTTTCTCCTTCCGTGGCACACCGGTGGCCCGAGGATGAGGAGGCGTGGTGTGCAGAGTCTGTTGCTGAAGTCCAGAACAACAGCTGTCCCCGCTCCTTCCGTGGTGGCAGCACCAGGGCTCTCTGTCTCTCTATCACCCTACTTCTCAGAGCCTAATATAGTCTGTTCCTTCTTAGGTGATGGCGACAGTTAACAGTCAATCAGGGGATGTGTTTCCCTCTTCCTCAGCTAGGGCATTTGCCTGGATTTCTCTACTGTGTTCAGTTTCTGATTTATATTCTTTTTTCCCTCCTAAAAATACTCCCATGATCCTAAGGGGTTTCTATTTGCATGTTAGTCCCAGAGTGGCAGCGTGGAGGGGTGGGGGCCGGTTGTTCCCAGGTAGTTTAGAGAAAACAAACAGAGCAATTAGCTAATTAGCATTTCAATATCGGTACTTAGCTAGAGTTAGTAGTTTTCTTTTAGTGTTGCCATGGGAACTAGGAAAGCCCTGCCCGCGTTTCTGGGGAACACCTGGAAACTGTTCATAACAAATCCCTCCTCTATTTCTTTGATCGGGCTTAAGCCCGCATCAACTTACAGTCTTTGGCTTTTGAGGGCTAACTTCTTTTGGCATTTGTATGCTTTCACTCAGGCCTGAGGGTAATTCTATTGTTCTTTAGGAACCAAGTTGTAACTCCTTTGGCTAAAGGACACTTAGTCTTATTAAACAATTACCAAGTACTTAAACCTTTTCTATGGTACTTTAACTCAGAAACAGTTCTTAACACCTTACTGTATATCAGTCTCTAGCAAGTCTTCCTTAAAGTTAATTTTAGGTCCTCTGGTTTCTTAATTACTGTCTATGCACAAGAGGAGGCGGGTGGCACTGTTGGGTCTGGTCCGGCGTCCGGGGGTGGCACTGGTCCTTTGACTCTGGTGACGTGGGTCCAGCCTTTTTCTTGGGTCCGCACTGCAGTGTGTGTGGTGAGTAGTACCTGGAAAGGTCCCTCGAATTTGGGGGTTAATGGAGTAGTAGTGTTCCAGGACTTTATCAACACCCAATCCCCAGGACTGATGTTGTGCGCATTGGTGTCTAGAGGGGAAGTTTGGGGAAGATACCCCTTCTTCCTGAGGCCTTCTAGGGATTTTCCTATGACCTCTAAATATTTCTGGGTTGCTGCCTCCCCTTCCAGATAATCTGCTGTACTGAAAGGGGTGATTAAAAAAGGGAGTCCAAACATCATTTCATATGGAGAGACCCCCATGTCGGACCGAGGTCTGGTTCTGATGCGCAAGAGAGCGAGAGGTAAACACCTGAGCCAATTCATTTTTGTTTCTTCAATTAATTTAGTTAACACATTTTTAAGGGTTCTATTCATCCTTTCTACTCTTCCAGAGCTCTGAGGATGCCATGGGGTGTGTAATCTCCACCTTATCCCCAGGGCTTTTGTTACTTGATGCAAAGTTTGAGCAACAAAATGTGGACCTCGGTCCGAGTCAATGTTATTGACCAGGCCGTATTGTGGTATGATGTTTTCTAGGATTATTCTTGCAACTTCCTGCGCAGTTTCTTTTCTGGTTGGGAAGGCCTCCACCCAGTGAGTGAGATGATCTACGATCACTAGTAAATGTTTGTACCCCTGCACAGAGGGCATTTCAGTGAAATCTACTTGTATGTTTTGAAAAGGTCTCAAAGCAATTTTTCCTCCCCCATACGCAATTTTTCTCATTACCTTTTGGTCAGTTTCAGGCAAATCGCACACCCTCTTGTGACTGCTTTTGCCAGATCACAAACTCCAAGGCATAAATTTTCCCGTAAAAAGTGGTTGCACAAACCTTGGATTCCCCAGTGGGTCAATTCGTGTAACTCTACTAGCACTCTTTGAGCTAGGGCTTTATTTAGGAACCTACGCCCATCAGGAGTTAACCATTCTCCTTGTTTCCCTTGATGTAATTCTAGTTCTTTTATTGTTTTTAATTCTTTTTCACTGAACCTCGGCTCTTCCTTTTTTCTTTCTCTACTTGGTCCTACTTCTATTTTAAAAGCTTTTACTGGGTTTCTTGGGTCTAAGGCTGCTTCTTTAGCTATCTGATCTGCTAATCAGTTTCCCTTTTCTTCACGTGTGTGTCCTTTCTGATGTCCCTTTATATGCACCACCGCTATCTCTGCGGGCTTTTGTAAGGATTCTAATACTAGTTTTATCAGTTTCTCATGTACTAGGTTCTTCCCTTTGGAGTTTAAGTAGCCACGTTCCTCCCAAATTTTTCCAAAGGTATGGATGATCCCAAACGCATATTGCGAGTCTGTGTAAATAGTTCCTTGATCTCCCTTTAACAGATCTAATCCTCTTTTCAAAGCATAGACTTCACAACATTGGGCTGACCAGTTCGAGGGCAGTTTCCCTTTTTTCATGACTTTCATGTCTTCCCCATCTATGACAGCATATCCTGAGGCTCTTTTCCCTTCTACTACTCTTGAGGACCCATCTATAAAAAGGGATTTCCCGTATGGTAAGGGTACATCTTCTAAATCCTCTCTCACTTTGGTCTGTAGATTTATGAGTTCAACACAATCATGTTCTAGATCTGCTAGGGGTTCTCCGGTAAGAAATTGTGCAGGGTTTAGACATTTGGAGGTGACTAACTCTAAGTCCCCTGTGTTCATTAAGATGATCTCATACCTCAATATTCTAGAGTCAGTCAACCACTGCTGAACTTTTTGGCTTAGCACTGTTTTGAGATCGTGGGGGGTGTGGACTTTAATTTTCCCTTGCAGAGTCAATTTTTGGGCTTCTTCTATCAGGATAGCTGCAGCTGCAATTACTTGTAGGCAAGTTGGCCATCCTCTGGCTACTGGGTCTAATAGTTTTGAGAGGTAGGCTATTGGTTTTTTTTGTCTTCCCCATTCCTGGGTTAATACCCCATATGCAATTCCCCCTTCTGTACTCACAAACAGATTAAACTCTTTCTTAAGGTCAGGCAGGCTTAGAACGGGTGCTGAGGATAGTTTATCTTTCAAGCCTCGTAGCTGTTCCTCATCCTCTTCTGTCCACTTTACAGGCTCAGAGTCTACTAATTTATCACAAAGGAACTTCACGCTTTTGGTGTATTGATCTAACCACAGTTTACAATAACCAACCAGGCCTAGTAGCTTCCTTACATCTCTCTTAGTTTTGGGAGCTGGGATAGACAGGATACCTGAGATTCTCTCGGGACTTAAGTTTCTTATACCCCCCTCCAATTATGTGACCTAGGTAAGTCACTTCAGATTCTACAAATTGTAGTTTTTCTTGGGATACTTTTAGACCGTTTTCTCCCAGGAAATTTAGGAGTCGAACACTAGTGGTTTTTACCCGGTCTTGCTCATTTCCAGATACTAATAAGTCATCTACATACTGTAAGATCTGAGTGTTTTCTTCAGGGGTGAACTGCCCTAGTAATTCCTCTAGTGCTTGCCCAAAGAGGTTTGGGGATTCTGTAAACCCCTGTGGGAGGCGTGTCCATCTTAGCTGTTGCTTTCTCCTTCTGTCAGGATCTTCCCATTCAAATGCAAACCAGTCACGACATTCCTCTGCCAGCGGGCATGCCCAGAAGGCATCTTTCAAATCTATAACTGTGAACCAGGCATGTTCCCTTGGAATTTGGCTTAAAAGGGTGTAGGGGTTGGATACTACAGGGTGTCTGGTAATAGTCTTCTTGTTTACTTCCCTTAAGTCTTGAACTAGCCTGTATTTCCCCTCTGCTTTTCTTACAGCTAGTATAGGGGTGTTATGGGGGGACATGCAGGATTCTAGAATACCTTGCTCTAATAGTCGTTCGATCACTGGGGCTAATCCTCTCCTGCCCTCGGGGGATATTGGGTATTGCTTGACTCGGATAGGGGGTGTATCTTTTTGCATTTCTATTTTTATTGGCGTGATGTTCAAGTATCCACACTTACTCTCTTCTGCCCATACTCTGGGGTCTATTTCTTCTATGTCTCTCTGGGTCAGCCTCATGACCTGGACTACCATGCTCCCATCCCTCGGGATGATCCCTACCCCCAGTTGAACTTGCAAGTCTCTTCCCAAGAGGTTACTCCCTAAATTGGGCAGATAGATAAAGTCTGCCAAGCATTGTCTTGAATTCCCCTTGATTTCTATATTCTCAACTATAGATGCTTTAAATGGTCTTCCCTCTGCCCCTAAAACCTCACAGACCTTCTTCCCAATGGTGATTCCTACTGGTAACTTGTTTATACTGGACTTATCTGCCCCTGTGTCAACTAAGAACTCAAATTCTTCATAGTGGGGACCCACCTCAAAGTTTACCAAGGGCTCTTCTTGATGGTTCATTGGGTCCCTTAACTTATAGAGCCCCTGACACCCCTAGTCATCTCCCCTTGAAATCTCTTCTAAGACTTCTTGTTCTCTATGCATTACCTCATCAAACTGAAACTTCTTACAATTCCTTTTAAGGTGTCCTATCTCACCACAGTAATAGCACCTCCTGTTGCTTTGTGAGGCCTCAGGTTTCCTGAACTCATTAAAGTTCTTATTTGTTCCATATGATGGTGTTGGTTGGTCTCTAATTTTTGGTAATGGCCCTGGTCTATTCTCACTTGACTTAGACGGCAGTGCTGGTGATCTGTCTGCTCTTATACTTTCTCGAGCAACTGCAACCATAATTCTAGCCTTAGTTTTGGCCTTCTCCTCTTCCCTCCTTAGATAAACTCTCAGGGCTTCTTTGAGCAGCTCATTCATATTCTTTTCTTGCCAGTCCTCCATCTTTTCTAGCTTCCGTCTAATATCGGGCCAGGATTTGGTGACAAACTGGACCTTCAAGAGGACTTGACCCTCTGGGCTATCTGGGTCTATATTTGAATATAACTGGAAATTTCGTTTTAGTTAGTTAAGCCACATTGCTGGCGTCTCATCCTTCTCCGGCGTACTATCAAAGGCCAATTTCGTGTTGCTTCCCCTAGGGATGGACTCTTTGATCCCTCTTATCATGAGTGACCTATAGTCTCTCATGTTTTGCCTTCCTTCTTCCTGGTTGGGATTCCAGTTGGGGTCTACTAAGGGTATCTTTTGGTCCCCTGGGGGCCCCAATCTATTTTCTCTTTCCCATATCTTCACCCCTGCCGTTCGGATTATCCGGACCTCTTCTGGAGAGAACAGAATGCTTAGAATAGAGTTAAGCTCTCCCCAGGTATAAATATTCGGCCCTAGAAATTGGTCTAACTGGTTAGATATTCCAACGGGGTCTTCTACTAAATTTCCTAGCTCTTTCTTAAATCCCCGGACTTCGGAAGCTGTCAGAGGTGCATCTACAAACCCAACTCCTCCAGCTACTCCACTCATGGGGACTTCCCTAAGGGGAAAGAGCCTTTTTACCTGTGGTGCTTTGGATCGGGTGTTACAATATGGCCCTCCTTCTAAGGCCCCATGTAGGGAGGTAGTAGTTGAGGCAGGTGCACTAGGCAAGGGAGCTCCCGTTGGAGAAGGGGAAGAGGGAACTGGGGAGGTGGTTGGAATAGAGGGGGGAAACCCGGGGAAAGGAATAATAGGAGGGGCCAAAGGATTAACTGGGGAAACTGTTGGGGAGGTAACAGGAGCAGAAGGGGGTAGGTAATCAAGGGGGTCCCATCTTTTTCTTTTTCTAGTCTCTTCTTCTCCATTCTCTTTGTCTTCTTCTCTATTTCTTTGTAACTTGCATATTCTCACAGTCTCATTATTTATAGAATTCTCCAGCCAGCAAGCTGCATAAGATAGTTGTTCTATATCAAGGTCCTCTCGGGTTTTTAGGTGTTGGTTTAGCTGATTACACATCCACTGATCTTGGGTTCCATACCATGGCCATTCTCCCTGTAATTCTAACTTCGGCCATACTTCTATACTGTAATGTATCATCTTACTCTTGTTTAGACCCTTCATGGCTTCCAGAGAATCCCATTGGTCTAACAATTGCCCTAAGGGGCTGTTAGGGGGAATCCTCTTGGCTTTTTCTTTGGAAGGATCTGCTCCTTTACTATAACCTCTTCCCATTTTCAGGCCTCAGAAAGAAAGGGAAAGAAAATACTTTAAATGGTGTATCTATGTAAAATGGAATGTACTAACAGGCAATTACAGCTCCATTCCCACAACTTAGCATTTTGAATCCCTTGCCTGAATTTAGTCTCTTTTAACTAAACCACAACTACCTTCTGGACATTTTACATTGTTTCTTGGTTAGGAAAATCATAGTCACATTCACATCTATTGTCCTCTGTTCTCTTGCTCTTCAGCCTAAGTTTTGGACTTCTTGTTGGACTTTCTAGGCTTGTACCCCTGCTAAGCCTCGCCCCCAACTCCTACTTGGTCCGTTGCCTAACATTCTTACTAGTCTTAGGAAGCTTGGTCTCCCTGCCGAGGTAAGGTCGAACGTCCTGCTGAGCCTTACACTCGAACTCCGGCCAAGCTCCCTTGCCTGACCCTACTAGGCTTGGGAAGCTTGGTCTCCCTGCCGAGGTAAGGTCGAACGTCCTGCCGAGCCTTACACTCGAACTCCGGCCAAGCCCCCTTGCCTGACTCTCCTACTAGGCTTGGGAAGCTTGGTCTCCCTGCCGAGGTAAGGTCGAACGTCCTGCCGAGCCTTACACTCAAACTCCGGCCAAGCCCCCTTGCCTGACTCTCCTACTAGGCTTGGGAAGCTTGGTCTCCCTGCCGAGGTAAGGTCGAACGTCCTGCCGAGCCTTACACTCAAACTCCGGCCAAGCCCCCTTGCCTGACTCTCCTACTAGGCTTGGGAAGCTTGGTCTCCCTGCCGAGGTAAGGTCGAACATCCTGCCGAGCCTTACACTCGAACTCCGGCCAAGCTCCCTTGCCTGACCCTACTAGGCTTGGGAAGCTTGGTCTCCCTGCCGAGGTAAGGTCGAACGTCCTGCCGAGCCTTACACTCGAACTCCGGCCAAGCCCCATTGCCTGACCCTACTAGGCTTGGGAAGCTTGGTCTCCCTGCCGAGGTAAGGTCGAACGTCCTGCCGAGCCTTACACTCGAACTCCGGCCAAGCCCCCTTGCCTGACTCTCCTACTAGGCTTGGGAAGCTTGGTCTCCCTGCCGAGGTAAGGTCGAACATCCTGCCGAGCCTTACACTCGAACTCCGGCCAAGCCCCCTTGCTTGACTCTCCTACTAGGCTTGGGAAGCTTGGTCTCCCTGCCGAGGTAAGGTCGAACATCCTGCCGAGCCTTACACTCGAACTCCGGCCAAGCCCCCTTGCCTGACTCTCCTACTAGGTTTGGGAAGCTTGGTCTCCCTGCCGAGGTAAGGTCGAATGTCCTGCCGAGCCTTATACTCGAACTCCGGCCAAGCTCCCTTGCCTGACCCTACTAGGCTTGGGAAGCTTGGTCTCCCTGCCGAGGTAAGGTCGAACGTCCTGCCGAGCCTTACACTCGAACTCCGGCCAAGCCCCCTTGCCTGACTCTCCTACTAGGCTTGGGAAGCTTGGTCTCCCTGCCGAGGTAAGGTCGAACATCCTGCCGAGCCTTACACTCGAACTCCGGCCAAGCCCCCTTGCTTGACTCTCCTACTAGGCTTGGGAAGCTTGGTCTCCCTGCCGAGGTAAGGTCGAACGTCCTGCCGAGCCTTACACTCGAACTCCGGCCAAGCCCCCTTGCCTGACCCTACTAGGCTTGGGAAGCTTGGTCTCCCTGCCGAGGTAAGGTCGAACATCCTGCCGAGCCTTACACTCGAACTCCGGCCAAGCCCCCTTGCCTGACTCTCCTACTAGGTTTGGGAAGCTTGGTCTCCCTGCCGAGGTAAGGTCGAATGTCCTGCCGAGCCTTACACTCGAACTCCGGCCAAGCCCCCTTGCCTGACCCTACTAGGCTTGGGAAGCTTGGTCTCCCTGCCGAGGTAAGGTTGAACGTCCTGCCGAGCCTTACACTCGAACTCCGGCCAAGCCCCCTTGCCTGACCTTACTAGGCTTAGCTTGCTTGCCTTCCTGCCTTTCTGCTTACTCGGGTTAGTGCCTGCTCTGACGGGGACATCCTGCCCTGCCTTCCAGGGCCATTCCCCTATCTGCTCTGACGGGACCTCCATCCATGCCTGACATGGACATCCTACCTGCCCTGTTATCCTCTCCTGCCTGGTGGGGACATGCCTTTTGCCTGTTGGGGGTATGCTCTCTGTCTGCCAGGTACATGTCACTCCTGCCTGCTAGGACACCCCGCCCTACCTGCCAGGGACATCCCACCTGCCGTCCTATCCCATCCTGCCGGCGCCGGGGACATGTCCTCTAGGACCTCCACATCCCACCTACCCTGCTGGAGGTATTCCCCTTGCCCTGATTGCCAGGGACTTACTTTGCCCATAGGGCACCTCCACACGCTCGGAGGAGGGCCTGCTTTACTTCTAAGGAGACGCCTCAGTCGCTCCTCTGTTCCACTCGCTTCCCCCCATTCCCGGCCGGCCCCTTCGCAGGAGTCCGGAAACGCGGGTACTAGCGGGTCCCTCTCACTTTGGGGGTCTGAGCTGCCGGCCCCCGTCTCATTCACTCACTCATTCGCTCGTCTCCCGGTTTTTCTTACCAATCCGACGCTCCTCTGTGTTGCTCGTCTCACGCTGATCCTAGGGTCCGAAGGTAGCCAGCAACTCCCGAGGGTCCCTCGAAGCAGGTGGTCCAGCTGTCCAGCTGTCCGGGGGTCCTCTTCGGGCGTGGCTCTCCTGGACGAGCCCCCAAATTGATATGAACAGGGCTAATGCCTTTATTAATGTTCAGCTCTTTATTAAAAAGATCAGCTGGGCAGGGGGCTCGACGCAGAGCTCGCCCCCGCAGTCGTAGCTTTTCCAGGCAGCCAGAAGGAAGGCGGCGTGCAGAGTCGGTCACTGGAGTCCCGAGCAGCAGCTGTCCTTTCTCCTTCCGTGGCACACCGGTGGCCCGAGGATGAGGAGGCGTGGTGTGCAGAGTCTGTTGCTGAAGTCCAGAACAACAGCTGTCCCCGCTCCTTCCGTGGTGGCAGCACCAGGGCTCTCTGTCTCTCTATCACCCTACTTCTCAGAGCCTAATATAGTCTGTTCCTTCTTAGGTGATGGCGACAGTTAACAGTCAATCAGGGGATGTGTTTCCCTCTTCCTCAGCTAGGGCATTTGCCTGGATTTCTCTACTGTGTTCAGTTTCTGATTTATATTCTTTTTTCCCTCCTAAAAATACTCCCATGATCCTAAGGGGTTTCTATTTGCATGTTAGTCCCAGAGTGGCAGCGTGGAGGGGTGGGGGGCCGGTTGTTCCCAGGTAGTTTAGAGAAAACAAACAGAGCAATTAGCTAATTAGCATTTCAATATCGGTACCTAGCTAGAGTTAGTAGTTTTCTTTTAGTGTTGCCATGGGAACTAGGAAAGCCCTGCCTGCGTTTCTGGGGAACACCTGGAAACTGTTCATAACATAAGCTATGTTGTTAAAGTCTGCAGTATTTCAGTAACTTTGCTTTTGTTGCATGGTTTGTTTATGAATACAGTAAAAGTCAGCTGTTTTGTCACAAAACCTGAACAGAAAGAAGCAGCTGTTGCTGCTTTTTTTCACTTCCTGTACTGCCAGGTGTTTGATGCAGACATTAAAGACAGAAGTAACTGATGCCAAAATTTACTGAGCCTGGTGGGGGCTCCTACTTGTGTGAAAGGAAAAGTACATTGTATTCTGTGATTCTATTTGTGTGTGGAGCACTTGGAATATCAGACTTGGAGTGTGCTAGTCAGGGGAGGAATTGGCAGTGCCTGGAGAGATGTCTAGAAATCACAGGATGTGGTGGTCACGGATGAATACCTGTGCCTTGGAAAATAAATGCAGATAATATATCAAAAGCTACAAGGACAATTTTTTCCTTTACACGTTATGAATTTTATATGTCAAACAAAACTTACAAATTGTGAATGATAAGCAGAAGATATGTAGTTATTTTGCAATTCTTGAAGCCATGACACCTAAACCATGAGCACTTGCATGTGCTAGTTGATGTCATCAGCAGTGAACCAGGCTGCTTTCAACTCAGAGTTAGTGAGCTGTCTGAATAGTTTTTGGACAAGAAACTGTAAAAATGCATGTGCATCCCAAATAATTGTAAAAACGGGGAACTAAGTAAAATGATTCTTAAAATGAAAATTTTATTTTTTAGGAGCTAAAAAGCACTATGGTACCCTGTGGTACATGGCTGTTCTTTCTGTGTGAAAACATTAAATGGTGCTGAACTTTGTAGGAATGCTACTTACTCCAAAAGTAACAAAGAAATTTTCAGTGCATGGAAACATGGACAATGGAAAGTTGATTCCTTCTGTCAATGCTGTCAAAGCAAAAATGATGTAAAGAGAAATGAGTTATTTAAGAGAAGTACTAAGGACCTCCACAAAAGTGCATGATTTAGAAGATTAAATTATGTGGCATGATGGTGTGGTGCAGACTCCAAAGGGTTTATGTTGAGAGCAGGATTTGTGTTGCTGATAATGCTTGGTACTGAGGCAAATTTCATTTCAAATGGCAAAAAACTACAATTCAATACACCAACTTTGCTCAAAGTACTATGCATAGGGATATCAGGGCCTTCTCCCCAGAGCTAGTCTCTGTCCCACTGGCATCACTTCTGGGGGTGTGCCTTCTGGAGGCAGAGCTCCAGGACTCAAATATCATGGAGGCCCTGTTAACCCCTTCCTCACAATGGTCTCATTTCCTCTGAATAGCGACTCTGGTGTCACAAGCATCAATTAGTCCTCTGCAGTTTGGAATCACCTGTAAACATGAGAGGCATGGACTTTGTCACCTATGCAGATCATTGATAAGAGGCTGCTGTGGGAGCTCTCTTGTTTCCATTCGACAAGCAGTGAATTATCCACCAATCGCCCCTTTTTGAGTAAAATTATCCAAACCTTTTTCTCATTCTTCTGGTGGTGCACCCATCCAGAGCATAACAACTCAACACAGAAGAATACTTGTGGGTGGGACCATTCTAGTGTCAATGTGAAGGACATCCACACTTTTCCTCTTAGCCACAAATACATGTATATTATCACAGCAGGCAATTGTCTGGGACTGACATGGTTCACCCATTGTCAGTCTGTGCTGGCTATCTTGTGCACCCTGAGTTGTGCTCCAACAGGGTTTCTTCTATGGTTTTCCCTAGTACTAAATTGACAAGTCTGTAGTTCCTCAGATCTTGCCCTTTTGAAGTTGGGTACAGTCCTTGTATTTTGGGTTCTTTCCCTGATCACCACAACATTTCTTTGGTGCTAGAGAGCAAGCTCGCATGTACACTGGCCAATTCCCCCAGCCTCAGCCCTGAGTGCAGCCTGTTGGCTTTGATCCTGACACCTTGCTGTTTTCTGCAGAGGGATGAGATGTGCAGTGATGCCTCTCAGTAGGGTAGGTCAACTTGGGTATGCTGCCTCAGTTGTGCAGATATCTGCTGCTGATTCCAGAGTATCTGTCACAGCAAATTTGGATATCGCTGCTCAGCGACACATGAGTGCTATGAATGCATTTTCCTGGTTTCTCCTTTAATACACAAGGAGTTGCCAGCCTGTCAGGAAACTCTTTATGAGCTTCTGCAGTGCTGTTGTACTTTTGGTAGGATCAAAATGCGAGACATAGTGACCTCTTTTGCAGAGCTGTGATCAAGCTGTTGGCTTACGAGATCAAATTATGATGTTATGTGACCAGTTAAAACTGTTCAAGTGCTACCGTTTAATATTCTGATCAAGCAGCCCACAAATGTGTGATAGAAAAAGAATTTTTATTGTAACTCTTTGATGAATAGTTTTGAATTACTGATATCTTCTGAAATAACTGCAGTAAAAAACTGTAGACCAACTGGAAAATTATTCCTTACAATTTATTTCTTCACCTCTAATTAAAAACAATAAAACCTTCTTCATGAATATTTAATCTCAACAAAAGTCATACCAGTTCCATTACTGTTCTTTGCAAAGGTTTATGTCAAGAAAGCATATGGTCTCCTATTTCTCGTTTTTTTTTCCTTTAAATGCATGAATATTTTAGAACAAATTAGACTATTCTTTTCCTGACAATAAATTTGGCCTATGAGTTAATTTCTTTAGAGATAGCAGTGTTCCAAGAGGATGCAAAAACATGAGTATAGATATTTTTACTCCTCATATGGAAGGGAAGAGAGAACAGATTTTCAAAATGAAGGTCAGGAACACTGATCTGAAGATGTCTTTGTAAGTGTGTTTCAGATAATGGCAAATAATCAAACTTTGTATATCATTGCACCTGATAAATTGCTGAGCTAAAAAATTGTGTAGAATCTTGATCATTCTCCAGTAAGAGAGAACCATAGAATTATAGAATGGTATGTGTTAGAAGGGACCTTGAAAATCATCTAGTGTCAGCCCATCTGCCATGGGCAGAGGCATCTTTCAGTCCCAGCTGACATGGCCTTGAACACTTCCAGGGATGGGGCATCCACAGCTTCTCTGGGCAACCTGTTCCAGTACTTCATCATCCTCATAGTGAAGAATTTTTTCCTAGGTTCTAAAAACCTACTCCTACTCTCTTTCAATTTAAATCCATTTTCTCTTGCCCTGTCACTATCTGCCCGTATAAAAAATTGCTCTCCCTCCCTTTTGCAAGCCTCCTTCGCATACTGAAAGGCCACAATGAGGGCTCCCTGGAACCTTCTCCAGGCTGAGCAACCTCAGCTTTCTCAGCCTGTTGTCGCAGAAGTGCTCCAGGCCTCTGAGCTCTTTGGGGCCTCCTCTGGACCTCCTTTAACATGTCCATGACTTTCTTGTGTTGAGGATAACACAAGAAAGCATAAACACCTTTATGTGGGGCTTTTGCTGCTTTTGACATATTTATAGTATTTTGCAGCTCTTCCTGCATTGCAAACTTAATATAATTCAGTCTTTTCCTTGAAACCTAATCTTTCTACACCTTTTCATGCTACAGAATTTAAAAAAAATGATTGAAACATTACTGTCCAGACTGTTGTTTGTAGATGAACCTACTGCAAATTGTTGCAAGGCTCAATTTAGCGTAATAATTTGACAGACAAGTGATATTCACTTGATTTTGACTGGGCTTTGTAGCAATGAAATGAGATATCAGGCAGAATAAGGATGCTTATAAAGAAGATCACACAAAAAGTTTGTAAAGTTTAGAAAGTAAAAATTTGAAGGTTTTCCTTTGTATACAGAAAGCCCCATTTGTTTTTCTTTTGTTATAGGATGGACCAAAGAAAAAGGACTTCAAGGTCATTGCATGACACATTTGCTACATACCTTACTGTTCTGTACATCAGGCCACACCAAAACAGATAGATCTTGAATGTTGTGGTGCTGAATGAATTCGATTTATATTTACATTCAAATTTATTTGAAATGATTGTACGACTTTTTTAGCAGTCACTAAGACCCTGGCATTAATATAAAAGATATTGCACATGTTCTAGATGATGAAGGGATTGAGATCAGCACTGTAGAAATATACTTAGGCATACAGGTGAGTAAAAAATTAGACATGGTTTGGCCATATACACTCAGCCCAGAAAGCCAAATGTGTCCTGGGCTGCATCCAAAGCCAAATGTGTCCTGGGCTGCGTGGGCAGCAGGGGAGGGAGGGGATTCTGCCCCTCTGCTCTGCTTTGGTGAGAGCCCACCTGAAACCCTGCATCCAGCTCTGGGGTCCCAGCACAGAAAGGACATGGACCTGTTGGAGTGAGTCCAGAGGAAGGTCCTAAAAATGGTCAGAGAGCTGTAGCACCTCTGTTAAGAAGAAAGGCTGAGAGACCCGTGTTCCCCCTTGGAGAAGAGAAAATTCTAGGGAGACCTTATTGCAACCTTATAATTTATAATATGTGTATTTGGCTTATAAGACAAACTTTTTACTAAGATTTGCATTGACTGGGCAAAGGGCACCAGTTTTAAATGGAAAGGATATAGCTTAGATTTGGTGTAAGGAGTAAGTTTTTATGATAGGGGTGGTGAGATGGAGGAAGAATTACCCCAGAGGAGCAGATGGTCCACCCATGGAAGTGTTCAAGGTCATGTGGGATGTGGCTTTGATCAACCTGATTTAGTTAGAGAGATACCACATGATCTTTCAGGTCTCTTCCAACCCAAATCATTGTACGATTTGCTATTTCTGATTCTTTTGCTGAAGTAACTTCTTAGGGTTCATTAAACTTTATACTTATTATGTTTTAGTTCCATTCTTCAACTTGGTTCATATCATGAGCATCTAAATTATACACAAAACCTTAACATTTTTGTGTTGCATCCTGGAGTTTGGGTTTAGATTAGGGTTTTTAATTTATGTTAAAATAAGTCAAGTTCTGTAATCCCGCGTTTCCCCCGTGTTGTCCCCCCCCCGCGGTTTCTGCCCCCATGTTGCCTGCTGCCGGCTCTTACCCCTCTGCCACTCCTGTAACCACCCTGCCATCCGGCCCCGGGAAACCCCGTGCTGGCCACACGATCCCGCTCAGCCCGCGGCTCAGTGCCCGCCCCTGCGGGGTTCTCTGGTTGGTTGCGGTTGCTGGCGTCACCGCCACGGCAGCCGCCCCTATTGGCCGGCAGGCCGTGGATCCTCTCGCCCCGCCCCTCTATAAAGCCCTATCCCGCCGGCAGTCAGACGCCATTTTCTCCCATGCGAGTGTCGGGAGCGGTCGCGTCTTTCCATCGAACCGCGCCACGTGACCAATAAACCGTTCCTGCCAAGCACGGAGTAAATGGACAAATTCCTTCCTCTTTGCCGGGTCCCTAGCGCACGGTAACAGTGGTTGGCCAGCCCACGCACTCGAGACACAGAACCGTGTCCGGGAACCCGCGGCAGCAAACCCCGGCAGCACGTGGAAGCTACGCCACAGCCGGGCTCCCAAGAGCCGCGTGCAGCTGGGGAGAGCGAAAACCCACGCCGCATTTTTGGTTTTGTTTTTTTTCTGTTTCTGCATGTATTTTGTCATTTTTGTTTCTCTGCTATAAAGCATTGTACTTATATTCATGCCTACAACAAACATAAAACAAATTTTTTCATGAATCTTGGGAAAATGTACTCAAATAATAAGACTGTTTTATATTCTCTATGTGAACCAAATACAGACTCTCCAAAATAATTTTGGGAGAATACAATCCTCAAATATTTTCAGTCTTCTGAGCTTTATCTATAACCTAGCAAAAGAGATCCATTTAGAATCAGAAAAAAAACATCATGTGCAATTTTTCCATACTGAATGAATGCTATCCAGGACTATAACAGTGCATTTTCTAACATGGGTTTTGATAAGTGAGAACTACTTGGCCTCGGCCCCTGTGCTAGTACTAATTTAATCACAATGTCCAAGTGCTGAGATGATTTGTGAATATATTTAAGGTTCAAGTTCAATATATCTTATTTTTTTCTCTCCTTGTTTTTGTACTTACTTGACTAATCACAAAATGCTGATTTATACATTTAAACTCCTTCAGTTCCTAATAAGTTTAGGTTCTCTGAGCTACCGCGTTTTGGAGATCTTCTTTATTATTGTGAAAGTCCCTCTTTTACCTTCATAAAACTTGATCTGTTTCTCCGCATAGATTTAAGTGTGTTTTCAAATACAGATAAGATGTTCTGAAATACTGAAGAAAACATTAAGAGCTTGAAATTATTCCCTGTATTTTCCCTGCACAATTCCCAAATTGTAATTTAAAGAAGAAAGGCATTTTCATGCTTTCTGATCTCTGAGTGAAGCGAAGACAGAACTCATGGCTGTGGAGGTGCAAGGAAAATACATCCAACACAATATGAAGCCACAGAGCTTTGCCAAAGTCTGAAGAAACTGATGAAATTTTCCATATCATGCTCTTAATCTGAGCCTCCATGATGAGATAACAAAAGGTGAAATGTTGGAGAAGGTGAAGAAAAGTTAACCCTAATCATAAGGCATCAGGCATAAGTCAGGCATAAGCTCTGACTTCTGGTTCTGATGGGATGTTAAAAAGTGCTAAGAAAGAACAGTGAAAAGAGGATGCAGCAGACTCATAAGGGAAGGCTGTGTGCAGAGTAAATATGCTTTGGAGTGCCCTAAATGCAATATGCTGTCCCAGAAGTGTTTTCTTAGAGGTCATTTAGGAAAAAAAATCTCTTGCTTTCTGCACAAGAGATGCTTAATGACACTGAAAATGTTCAGACAATTAAGAACTCACCAGGAAAGATGGTGTTTTTCCTATTATTCCTTGTAATATCGCAAATTATTGACTTTTGGTCACATTCAGAAGCAAAGATATCATTTGCAGCTAAAGAGTAAATGGCATCTAATAAGACTCTCTCCTTTTTACATACTGGGCTATCTTCTTCTCTCAGTTTGGTGTAAATCTGAAGTAGTTTCATCAAATTAATGTGTTGAGGCTTTTTCTATAGTTGCAAAAACTAATTAATAAAAACCTGTCAGGGAAAAATCCAGAGGACAGTTCTGCTAACATTCATGTAGTTGCTCTACATACATCGTATCGTGTGTTTCAAGAAAGCTGATTCTGATTTCCCCTCTGAAAATAAACAAAGAAAATATATCTCTATCTTCCAGCTATCCATATTTTCTAGTAGTGATGTAAGTACAATGATCTTTCCATAAAAGTTTTCTAGTTTGAAATAAATAAGCACAAAAACTCCTTAAATAAATAAGAACAAGATTACTACAGTGAAAATATATTCTTCTACCTTCAAACCACATCTATACATGCCCTTCCCTTTTTCTTTCCAGAGCCCTGCATGGTTATGGTGCCTTCTAGCCACCGATCTATCAAGTCTGATGTAGCCAGGATGTTTTCAGAACAAATGGTTGGACTGAAACTGTAATTTTAGATTGACCTACTCCCAAAGCACTCCCAAAGAAGTTTTTAACATAGGCCACCATCAGTCTGGTTCAGAATGGCCCTTTAGCACTGGGGAAAAGACTGATTCTTGTTTTGTATTCTGCAGATTTGATCTGGCAAATGGCGAAATGGCATTCCATCAGTAAAGGGCAAATTCTTACAGTTCCTTGCTCTTTTGCTTCTCTGTAAGTTTAGAAATGGCTTTCTGTAACTTTGCTGGCCTATAGATTGATGAGTGTTTCAGATGCCTTATATAGTACTTGCCAAAGCTGACAATCAGAACTCCTTACAAGAAGCTTTGCTTTCTTGGACATGCTTGATAAAACTGCTTCGTGCTCTTCACACTGATAGTGCCTCAATGTAAAGAAAAAACAAATATGAAAAATGATTATATATGCAATTCCAAAACTATGTTTCTTGACTATGTGAAAAAAAAATTACTGGTCAGTCTTCATATTGACTGAAATGTTTAAAGGTTAGACCTTGCCTTCATTTGTTCCATTTTTGATTTAATATTAATATTCTGGTAGTTAAGAAGGTCTCTTGCTGCAAAATTGAGTCTGGTTTTACTCATTATCTGTTTCTGATTTTAACATTAATACAGATTTTTATTTTGAATATGTAGAGAAATCATTTGTATTTCATTATCAAAGGCCAGAAGGTGACATCTCAGTATAAGTCTAGCAAATAAAACCTACATGCAACCCAATCAGTGCAAAAATGAAAATGGTACAGAGAGAGATCTGGGTATATTGAAAGAAAATGAGGCCTTTTATACTAATTTTTTAGACTTTTTTTTTTTTTTAATCAGCAAATGGTCTGAGATATCCATGCTCACAAAAGTTTATATGATACAATACGGGCCCTGTAATGACTACCTTAAAGTGTAAATGTGCAAGTTTCCAGAGCCATTGTGTATAGTGTGGCTCATTGTGTGATAAACCAGTTTATCATCATCTTGTAAAATCTGAAGTGCTTCATACTTGAAAAAAACCCACATGCAACGTTCAGGTTTTGTTTGTTTGACTGTTTGTTTTCTGTCTCAGAAAGTCATCTGATTTTAAGTGAATAAGTAATTGTATTGATTGCAACAGTGAGGACTGTATTTAATACTTGCATGACAGGCGCAATACAGGAGACATTTAGCATTATAATTTACAACACTAAATGGCCACATTTAATTCCATTGTTTTAAACATCAACACAAGGAGCACAACAAAATAAAAACTATTGTGGTAAAGAATGAGCAAATGAGTCATCTTTCTCTTCCCAAGCATAATTGAATCAAATATTTGAAATAGATATTGCTTATATTATGCATAATCAGTGTAATTAATATTGTAATTGATTTAAGTTCTCTGCTATGCCTTGTGCTTCATGTTATTATTATAGCAGATAATGTTCATTTAAGTGCGGTGTTCTGAACAAAAAAGTTGTCTTTATCTTGCTCATCCTATGTGTCATATAATGCTACTTGCCTTATTCCTCAGAAGATTAGAAAAGGAAATTTTATTCCATGGTCTTACACATGAAATATGTTCCTGTACTTTTTTTTTGTCTGAGCTCCTTCCTCACTTCCTACCAGTGGGCTTGGAGGAAGAATCAGAACATAAAAGTGCAAAAAAGCTGTAGAGTTGAGATAAAGACAGTTTAATAGAGAAAAAAAAAAAAAAAAAAAGAGAGAGAGAGAAAAAAATCAGTCACTACTTTCCCTTGGTAAGAAATTTTTACTCCCCCAGTCCCCATCTTGCTGTCCATCCACTTGAAGAGGGAAGAAAGGTTACCATTGAGCACTGCAGCAAAAAAGTTAACAGAGTTCCTCAGCCTTCTCCTCATTTGTTGTTACCAGCGTACCAGCATTGTCTGTCAGGGGACACACCTTCTTTGATTTCCCTTTTCTGGCTTGCATACCTTCCTTTGTGTCCCGTGCCAGGTTCAGTTCCAGCTTTGCCTTAGCCTTCCCCACCCCACCCCTACTATGCTCTTCCCAGGTTACGTGTCCTTGTTGCCACTGTTTCTGCATTTGCTTCTTTCGTTTTAGTTTGACCATCAGTGCCCTGCTGAGCCATGTCAGTCTCCTGCCTTGTCTGATTCCTTGCTCCTGGGAATTGCAAGCTCTTGCCCCCTTGGAGATTTGCCAGCTCTGTTCCTCTCCCCTGCCCTTGAGGAGGCTTTCAGGGGATCCTATGGACTATCTCACTGAAAAGCTGGAAGTTTACTTTCTTAGATCTCAGGGGCCTATCTTTATCTCTTTCCTGATCCATATCCCTGTGGACTGTGAATTCTTCCAATGCATGGTCACTGCCTCCCATCCTAACATCCTTGTTTATATCACACTGGTGACCAGTATTGAATCTCCTCTAGTAAGGCTCTGTATTACTTAGGACAGGAAGTTTTCCTCCATGCATTCCAGGAGACTATTGGCAGCTCACCATGCTACTTTCCTAGAAGATATGGAGGTGGTTGAAGTCCTCCAGAAGGACAGGAGCCTGCAAATGCAATGCCTCCTGCTGCTGAATAAAAGAAGTTTCCATCAATAGGCTCCACTTGATGAGGGGGCCAGCAGTAGACACTGACGACAAGGTTCATTTTGTTGCCATGTTCTCTGATTTTTACCCACCAGACTACTAGGTGCTATGAGAGAATGTATTTACCCATGTGAAAATGTATAGTTCTAATCCTCTTTTTCATAGTTTCTTCAGGGATTAGTGGGTGTAGATAAGAGGAGTATTAAAGGTGTGGATAGGACTATTTTAAAGGAGTTGGGAAAGTGCTAGAGTTCTAGCAAAACAAAAACAAAACCAAAAGCAAACAAACAAACAAACAAAAAACACACACACACACACACAAAAACCAAAACAAATAATTCCTATAATTTGCTTGTGAGTGACTTGAGACTATAAAAGCAGGACAAGAGGGAATGTTGGGAGAATCTGTGAGGTTTCTTTTTTTTGCTTCTGTAGTGAAGGATGCTTTTTATGTTACAGCTAAGAGTATCTTCTCCAGGAAAGGCTTTTGTAAAGAATCTAAATTTATTTCTATGAATTTGTTATGTATTGGAGAATTTATAGAAAGTATGTTATATTTTCTTTTGATCTTCTGTAATTTCACAACCTTCTTTTCTTTTTTTTGTGATAAATTAGTAATTCAATCTAGCAACTAGAGGCATGAAAATGTCCTATATTCTGTCCTCCCCTCACTTCCACAAATTTAGCCATTAAAAAATCCTGAAGCAAGTAAGTGCATTCAAAATACACTTCTGATACTGATTCTTTATTTTCCTTAGACAAATCTTCTAACCACCTAAATTTTCTTTATCATTCTTTTCAGAAGAGGCTCCATGATGGTGTTTGGGCATTTTAACAAACATTTCATGGTGAAAGTCTGAATCTTTACAAATGAGAACATGTTGAAAAGATGAAAAAGTTTGCCCAGGGTAATCCCAGAGATTAGTAATAGGTGTGGTCAGTACCTATTGAGTCCAAACCCAGTAACACATGAGCTTTCTTTAAAACACAAGTTGTTGTTTTAGAAGATTATTGGAATTAGAAAACATTACAGAATACCAATACAGTACAAGAGACATAGGAAAATAAAATCTATTTATTGCACTGTGTTAGAGATATTATTGCAGCACACACACATTTTTAAGGAGTTATGAGTGAATGTCATTTTGTAAATAGTAGGTTGAAACATAAGAATTTTTGGTGTGTTTTATTCCCTTAATATTCCCTGAATATTTAATTCCTTTTCATTTCCTTATATTTCAACTAATCACAATTATCTACTAAAGATGGGTGCACCAAGAAGTAGGTTTACCTGATGTCTTGTCTATATATTTTAGTTAGAATAAGGAAAACAGGAACAAAAGAAGCATGCTGAAGTTTTTTGAGGTGCTGGTTTATAATGAGTCTGATGCCTTGAGAAGGCTGACCTAGAACAGAGGCTAGACAGAGTTAAAGAATAAAGTAGATATTTATTAAAAGGCCTTTAGTGGATACGCCTTGGGCAGTACAAGAGCCTGGCCGAGGCTACACCCAAGATTGACCCAAGATGGATGATGGGTCACACGTGTTCACACTTTTACAAGTTTTGGTCCATTTACATATTGGGGTTAATTGCCTAATTACAGCTTCAGGTTATGAAGTCCCATCCTCCCAGATTGCTCTCCTCAATTTGCTGTTGTTTGTACTTTTTGGGCCTGAAGCTGCAATGGTGTCCTTGGTACTTAGGTTGGAAAAGGATTGTTTTGTCTAACTAAACTGTGAGAACTTGCTGACACTTTATAAGAAGTTCAGAGTTATATACTAATGCAGTACAGAATCTGAAAAATGTGAAAGCTAAAACTTAAGGCATCAAGTCCAATGCATGACTTCTTTTCATCTTCTAGCAGCTACAGTCTCACAGCCTACATATATATATATATATAAAGCAGAAACCTCCATCTCAAAAGAGAGGCTCTAAGAACTGATGTAAAAGTGTCAAGCTAAACAGTTTAGTCTGACTCTCTAATCTGATAATTACATGGCACATGTTATTTGCTCACCTTTAATATTTTTTTATTTATTTATTTTTAAATTACTAATTATTTTACTGTCCCATTCAAAAAATAGCCATATAGAAAGGAATGAACTTCCTTGTTTTTTTATCAATTAAAACTTGCTATGATCTGCGGCGTTCTCTCTTTCTCCCCGGTCTGGGGCAGCTCCGACGCCCTCTGACTCCCCCCGGACTTCCGGGGTCCGCCGCTTCTCTCCCGCATGCCGCTGGCACTGGAACGCGGGTTGGGGTCTTCTGGGTTCTGTTGCCTGCGCTACAGGTTCAAGGTAAAGAGTGAAGGAATGTCCAGATCACCCACGAGGAAGGCAGGAAGGCTTTATTGTTGCTGAGAGCTGCGGTGCGGGGGTAGTGACCCGCACTTCCTACTCCAGGTGGGGGAAATGGCGCCAGGACCCGGGAGGGAGCGGGATGATATAGGGGATGTGATAGGGAGGGCAGACGCCGCCCCCCAATCCGTGCGGGTGACGCGATGATGACGTAGGACAGCGACCAACCAGAGAACCCCGCAGGGGCGGGCACTGAGCCTCGGGCTGAGTGGGATCGTGGGGATGGGGCGGTGGACACAGGGGTTCCTGGGGCCAGACCGGGGAGTGATCACAGGAGTGGCAGAGGGGAAAGCCCAACAGCAGGCAGCATGGGCCAGAAGCCGTGGGGGGTTGGGGGGGGAGGAATACACGGGGGAAGTGTGGGGGTACACAGGACTAGGCTAGCTAACACAAATAAGAACCCCTAAAACCCAGTCCCAGGATGCAACAATGATCTGTTCAAGGCTTCAGTGTGACCTTTTGCTTATGACCACATGGATCATGGTACAACTAGTTGAGATGCCAATGGCATGACTTGGGCAGCCACCTTGTGCTGGGTCCCCCATAGCTGCAGTTGGACTCTGATCTAGGAGTGCAAAAGATGGGCCATTCCTTTGATGTAACTTGGACTATCAACCCAATCCAATTGCAATCTTAACCTTTGAATGAGGGTTGCAAGCATTTAAATTAAATTGTATTATCAACTCTTTTTGAAAACAGTAGATCTTAACTAAAAAAATGAAAAGCTGCAAAATTTTAGCCCATCTATTTTATGATATTGAAATAATATTTGCTTAGGACTCTATAAAAGCGATGAAATCATAAATGAAGAAACAGCAGTCTAAAGGAATGATACACACCTGTTAGATACACACAGTTAAAAGCTTTACAGCTTTAACAGCATAGTACATTAAACTACTCTTCTTCCACCCCATAAGCCAATGGACAACATATCAAGCAGACCTCTATATGAGAAATGAATGCATGCTTTCTGAAAGCTTAAAGCATATCCATGAATTGGTGTGTGGTGAAAGAAAAATTTTGATTTTCATTGTGCCTCTAATTTTAGGCAAGATTTTTCTGAGATTGAGCTCACCATTTTGTCTACGTGTCACAAGATTTATTGATAGCTTTCATATGTCAGCCTCCAGATACAAGTATTGCACATGCTAAATCCTAAAAGAAGTGTGTTCTGTGAAGACTTATTTTACATGTGTCTATAGGTCTCAGTAGTCTATCTATTTTTATTCCCTTTAATAATTTGATAGAATCATAGATACATTTTATTGTAAAGCCTGAACCTAGGTCTAAAATTTCTGCATCATCTTGACAGAGAAAATGTTTTAAGTGTCTTAATGGATCATCATTACTTGCTCCTTCCTTCTTAAATATCTGTGATCTCACCTACAGTGAAAAGGGTATTGATTCTGGCAATTGTGATGTTTTCTCTCTCTGTCCCTTTCTTTGACATCTCTGAACATGTGAACATCTTTTATATTTATTTCCCAAGAATATCTGCCAACTTGATGGCTGTCTTTTGCTTTAATGTATCAACCTTTTTTTAGTGACCTAAGCTACTCTTAAATTTTAATGGTCCCTCATTTGTTAATCTTTTCCTTAATTCTAATTATCTATACCAACAGAGATGTTTGAGGTTATGTCCTATCCTACTCTTTTAGTGGTTCAATTTTAAGCCTTAACCACATCTCAAAGCTCTCCAGTTACACCAACAAGGTAGGTTATGTGTCTGAGAGGATTGAAAACCCATCTGGCCAGAAAGATGTATTTACTGGTTCTACCAGAGTATGTGTAAAACAATAGTAACTCTGGTATCTAGGCTGAGAATTAAAGGAAACAGTGGAATAAAGGAATAGAGACTAATTTAAGTGTGAAGATTTAAAGGTATGTCCGTATTCCATCCATAGTTTATGGCATTAGTAAGACTGCATAATATCTATATATATGTCTCTAAATGATGTGTAAGGCAGTTTGAGCAGATTGTAAAGACAAAGAATTTGCACAGTTCTTCGTGGAAGAATTTTTAGATGCTAATTTCTTAGTAGGAAAATGCTTCAGTGAATGTCTGGGTGAATGCCAGGGAGTTCAAAAATTTTATTGTGATGATTTCTACTCTTTCTAATGTACTAGGTAGAGACATAGGTTCTAGTTATTTGATTTCTTCCCATGAAAATACCAGAGCCTTGACACATCTGAATAGCTCTCGTTCCATATTACAGAAGATGGAAGAACAGCTCTGCAAGTTCACCCTAGATTTTGTACTTTGCTTTCAGGCCAAGTTTTACAAGGGAAGCCTTGTTTATATTGTTTTGCATTTGAATTAACTTGTAAATAGTATTTTTTTGGGGGGAAAAAGGGTATTTTCATCAAAGATATTAAATTTTGCCTATATCTTATATAACTTTTCTTATCCAAAGTGTGTGTGGGAGGGATGGGAAAATATAATCTAAAATAAATTTTAAAAGAAAGGCAAGTACCAATTTAAAAGAAAGCAAAGTGGAAATTCATGGTATTGAATGAAATTAAACTGCATTTGCTACTGATTTTCTGATTGAATATCTCTGCTTCTTCTTTTGTGTTTCTACCTAATGATAAAAGATCTACTTTCATTAAGGAATAGCTGTTCTAATGCAAAATTTTCACGAGTTATAGGAATGTTTTTGTCAATTCCAGGAGTTAAGGGGTAAAAGGAAACAAACACAATCTATTCCTTTATGCCACATGTATGTTATTTTTTTCCCTGTGGTGTTTGTTTGTTTGTTTGTTTGTGTGTGGTCTTTTATATATTGGTACCTTTAAGAAAAACGATCACACTGTGGGTAATGTAACTTCAAACACATCAAGATAGTCTTACATTCAGATGGTTGTACTCTCTCTTCTACTACTACAAGTAACAGTTTTCATTTATGTGATGTTAGTCACTAATTTATTTCTTAATACCTCCTTATTCTTCTGAGGTGGGATTTCTTATGGGTGCTTTATGGAATATTGGTCAATGAAGCATTGCTAGTTTGATCTGGTGAGGCTATTACAGTGTACATTGCATAAAGTTTAAATAGTTTGCTTTATATTCACCTGAAAAGACTTTTTTTTTAAGTCACACACAACTGAGAATGATCACATTTGAAAATTTTATATTTTATATTCTATCAATATTTAAAAGGGGTCTGAAGGGAAGGAACCCAAAAAGTAACGTAACTACTTTCCTAAGTATTACTTAAAATTTAGTGCAACACAATTTAAAAAATTGTGAACAACAAAACTAAAACCACATTTTCTTTTACAAATATTACATTAATTGTCATTTTATTCCTGAATTTTAAGAAGACACATATTTTGAATACTCTAAATATGACCAGCAATGTGTTTCTTCCTTTAAATTGTACGTTTGCAGTTTGTGCCTTGTAAAGTGAATATTTCAGTCCTTTTTTAGCAAACATTAAATTCAAAATTAGTTTAGAAAATTTTGCTGGCTTCTATTGAAAAAATATTTGACCAATTAATCCTGACAAATTACAATAGAAAGTCTAATTTATGCAGACAGAGAAAGCTTTTGTTAAATAGCTTTATGTGTTGAGTTTCTTCCTAACATTTCTGTACTCAAGAAAAAAGGGCCAATTCATCTCTTTTAAAATGTGTAAAGTTCATAGGGCGGTATTATGGCTGAATTTGGTGAATGAAGTGTGCTTTTGCTATCAATCTACATATGCCATTTATACTGTCCATGTAGATATACTGTAGATCTACTATTTAAAGTAAAACCAGAATTTATTATCTGTTCCATATAAATTCACATATTTTTAGTTTGCACCTATTCCCTGTTCTTCAACATCTTTACCTCATCCTGATTTACATTTCCTAGAGCATGGCTAAGCTTATTCTTTGATGAGAAATTGCTGGAAAATTAGGTATATCTGCACAACATATGTCAATGTATATGATTATGAGAACAGATATATTTATTGATTAACTACATAGAACATGAAAAAAACATGATGAAGGGATGCTCTGAATATGTATTTAAATACATTAATGACTTTCGTTATACAGTTTTATATAGAAGGTCATATAATGGAATTAAGTAATTCTCCCTCCCTTTCTCTCCTACCTTACTTCCTTCTTCGTTCTCTTGGTCTTATTTCTTCCTTTCTTCTTTCTCCTTTTAGCATGGGAAAGAAGAATAATTGCTTGTGTTTGTAGATCAAATTGCATTGCTTGTATTGAATTACATATACTTTAGTGGAATACCAACTGAATCAATGTCTCAGGTAGCCACAATGCATTTTAAAGGTATCCTATTCTGGAAGACTAAGTAAGGTAGCCTGCATCCTACAATGGGTTTAAACATTTATAACTTTCTAATTTTACTTTTTTTTCAGTTATCACAGTGCAGGAATAAAACATTATTTAGGCTGTCCAATTCACTAGGCTTTTGATATTAATCTTCAGCAAGTGAAGACAAGTCTTCAACCTATGTATTTCAGGAATAAACCAAACAGGCTGAGATTTTTAGATGAGGTCACTATTCAAGAAAATGTGAGACTGAAGTAACATATGCAGAATTATAAATAGCTTCAAATACAGAAGAACTTTCAAAAAACTTTGGCCACATTGGTCTGAACAATTTGGGAGACATGCTTAACTTTCTGGAATAGACTGGATGCGCTCAAATGTTGGCAGGATGTGGTCCTTCAACTGGCACAGAATGTAGCACAAGTTTTTGTAAAATATACATTCACGTCAATTCCAATTTACAGTTGCAGTTAGAGCCCAAAATGAGTATGAGAGATAGGAGAGAAAAAATGGCCCCTGAAGATATCCCAGGCTCTATGCCCAGATTCTCGATACAAGTATTTTACATCCTGGACAGATACTTTTAAGATATTTCAGAAAGTGTGTAAGATCTGCCAAAATAGAATAAAGCAGAAATCTTAAATACATACTAAACCTGTAACCATATGCAAACATTGAAGTATACGCTGATGAATAAATTTAGAATAACAAAGAATGACAGCATTCTTTGTTTTTTTCTGTCCTATTCAACAAAGTGAAGTAAATTAGTTTCACTGTTCTTAGCTCTAAATAAATATTGCACTGAGCAGAAGACATTGCACTACTGAGTGCAGAAACAAAGAGTATTTGGAGGTCCTCTTTTCTAAAATCCTTTTCTACAGCAGGAAAACCTAGAGTGGGTTGTGTGGAGAAATGCCCAGACAGCTTTTAAATATCTCCAAGGATGTAGACCCTATCACCTCCTTGGGCAACATGTTCCATTGTCCAGAAATGCCCTACATTTATTTGGTTTAGTGCTGGTGAAATAAGTTAGTTTAAACTAATGACCATTATAACATTTTCAAATTAATATTATTACCTATCTTCCTTTTGAAGCTTGGCAGTTTATCAGGCACAACAAGACTTCTTCACCTCTTCACTGGTCTGAAACACACGTGTGAAAGAGGGACTTTAACTTTTCTTCAGGATGAGACTGAGATTATTTTCTTCAAAATGAGATTGAGCTAGATTTTGCAGATGTATTTCTTTGTATAATTTTCAGTATGTTCCATGAAAAGCTTTTGAAAATGTTCTCTTTCAACTATCTGTAATCACTTTTATCAAAACCTTCTTTCATATCTCTATAACAGGAAATTCCTCACTATTTAAAGTCAGCACTTTCTCAGTCTCTCCTAATTTGAGTTTCATTCTGAAACACAGGAATTCAATCCTTTTATGATCAGGTAGCTTTCTGAATGGATAAGGGAAGGACTGTGGATGTCATGTACCTAGAATTCACCACAACATTTGACACAGTCTTCCACAGCATCCTACTGGAAAAGTTGGGCAGGTGTAGCCTTCTCTTGGTTAAAAAAAAATAGATGGATGGAGATGCCCAGAGACTGGAGGTGAATAGTATCACATCCAGTTGGTTGCCAGTCACTATTTGTGTTCCCCAGTGATCAGTGCTGGGGCCAGTCCTATTTAATATCCTTATTTATTATCTGAAAGATGGGACTGAGTGAACCCTCAGTAAGTTCACGGATAACACCATGTTGGGTGGTAGTATTGATCTGATGGAGGGCAGGAAGGCTTTGCAGAGGGATCTGGACCATCTGGATCCATGGACCAAGGCCAGTTGTATGACACTCAACAAAGCCAAGCGTCAGGTCCTGCCCTTGGGTCACTACAACCCTGTGCAAAGCTACAGGTTGGGGCAGAATGGCTGCCAAGCTGCCCACTGGAAAAACACTGCAGGGTTCTGGTCAACAGCACCTGAAAGTGAGCCAGGAGTGTGCCCAGGTGGCCAGAAGACCCAGTAGCATCCTGGCCTGTATCGGCCATAGTGTGGCCAGCTGAATCAGGGCAGTGATTGTCCCTGGTGAGGTCACACCTCAAGTTCTGTATCCAGTTCTGGGCACCCCTCTTTTAAAAAGGACATTGAGGTTCTGGACTATGTTCAAATGAGAGCAACAAATCTGGTGAAGAGGCTAAGTCATATGAGGAGCAGATAAGGGAGATGGTATGGTTTAGCCTGGAGAAAAGGAGGGACAACCTTATCATTCTCTACAACTACCTCAAAGGAGGCTATAGCTAGGTGAGGGTGAGCCTCTTCTTCCAGGTAACCATTAACAAGACAAGAGGAAATTACTTCAAGCTGTACCAGGGGAGATTCAGTTTGAACATCAGGAATTATTTTCATGGAAAGGGTTGGTAAGTGTTAGTGCAACGGTTCCCCAGCCGTGTAATAATTGACATAGACTCCATGCATTTACAGAAGGCTAATAATAATCTTTATTAAGAAACCCATACTTTTATACCCTAGTTCTCTACAGGTGGACTTGATTGGTCCTTTCATAAAAGCACCACCATTGGCTAATTAAGGAACCATCCTTTGGTAAAGACATCTCCATAACACATTTCACATGTTCACAATACCAGGTGCAGCAAGTTAAGATAAGAATTGTTTCTCATTCTTTCTCTGGTCATCTCACAGCCTTTCCCAGAACAATGCCTGTAAAAGCTGTCTGTTTCTCTCTGTGGCCAGAGGGCTGCTACCACAGGTAAGCATTGAAGTGGACTGACCACAGAAGTGATGTAGTCACCAGCCATAGAGGTGTTTAAGAAAAACTGTCTGTGGCACTTAGTGTCATGGTTGGTTGACAGGGTTGTGGCTGGTCAAAGTTTGACTCAAATGATCTCAGAGACCTTTTACAGCCTAAATGATTCTGTGATTCTATAAGAGGTTGAGTGAGTAGCACTCAAGATGCACTGTTTTTTTTTTTTTGTATTGTGCCTTCTTTCTTTTCACTTGTGTGAGGAAAATGAGAATTATTTGTAAGCCCGGATAAATAGATGACTTCTGAAAACATTCTTCTGAAAAGTGTGTAATGGCATTAGCAGTTAGGCTCTAGCATTGGCTTCAATAGAAGCAGACTCAAGCTCATGCAGCATACTTCACATGCCTCAGCAAATCAGCAATTCACCTGCTACCTTGTTGTGTGTTTTTGACACTGCTCTATAATATATGCTGTTATACTGTATCATATACACTGAAATTCAAGAACTTCATAAACTTTGTTCTGGAAAGATTTCCCTTTATATTGTTTTTATTTTAAGTAACCTCTTTTCTGCTTTTCTTCACTTCCTAGATGGATGACATTTTCAGGTAAGCTGAAAGAAACTGCTACCAGAGGTTTACAAAGTATGTGTCCTAGTGATTCAACAAAAAGGAGGTCTCAAGAGGTACACCCCAAAAAAATGAGTCCAGTAACAGCTGACCAGTACTCTAGGAACAGATATCTAACATACACACACACATTTCCATTCTTTCTTCATGGGATAAAGGAGATTTTTGTCTTTTTTTCTTTATTTTATGGAAAATATCAGTTTTCTATGGGGAATGAATACCCTGCTCCTACATCTTCCCTCTTAAACGGCAACTGTGAACATAATGAAATTACAGTGGGACTCCATTTGGCTCAGTGTGAGACACTGACAACTCAGCATTCTTATGGTGTTGTAATGGTATTGTAAAATTGTATGGGGCAGCCAAGTCAGCTCCTTTTAATTTGTAATAAAATGTGTTTCAATGAGAGATGTAAAAAATGGAAGAAAACAGTTTTGGAAAAAATCCTATCCAAAAAGAGCTTAATGATTCATAACTTGCCTTTCATGCAAATAAGCAAGGGATGGCAAAGAAAATATTCCTTGCTGTACAGGTTTAAGCTGTGATACAGTTAATTTTGTACTTCATAGCTAGTATGGGGCTGTGGTTTGAATTTGTACTGGAAACATGTTTGATAACACAGGGATGTTTTACTTCCTGCTGAGCAGGACTTACACAGACCCAAGGCCTTTGCAGCTCCTCACCCACTTTACCAGTGAGGAGGCTGGGGGTGTGCAGGGAGCTGGGAGGGGACTCAGCTGGGACAGCTGACCACATACCACATGGTGTCACACTCAGGTGAAAAAGGAAGGAGCAAGGAGGGGCCATTTGGAGTGGTGGAATTTGTCTTTTCAAGTCACTATGAGGCCTAATGGTGCCCTGCTGTCCTGGAGATGGCTGAACACCTATCTGGTCATGGAAACTGGTGAATTAATTTCTTGTTTTGCTTTGATTGCATGTGAGACTTCTTCTTCTCCCTATTAAACTGTCTTTCTCTCACCTCAAGAATTTTCTAGTTTTTTCCCTTCCAATTATCTCCCTTATCCTATCAGGGGAGAGGCTATGGGATGCTTAGTTGCTGGGTGACGAGCAACTTAATTGTTAAACCGCAACATTTGCCTATTAACAGAATTCACTGTATTCACTGCTGATGTCTTAGTGTATGTCTTATAACAGATGTTCACCTAAAAAAGCTTTCTGTATTATGCAATTACTTTTCTCATTTTTCTATCACAAAATAATCTCCAAATTGTGGTAGCACTGAATCGTCAGAGATTACTACTTTGACAACCAATGTATTTTCAAACAATATTAGAAGAACCATCGATTTTGCACTCATCATATCTGCTCCTTTCCCCTTTCTTATTTTCTTTAGTTCTTCTTTCAGCTTTTTTTAAGTGCCTATTATTTAGATACTTTAACAATGTATGTTTTGTTCTATTCCTGGTGATAGTGTTTCATCTCCCCTTGTATTTTCTATTTTTAACCTCCGTGTGTACAGTCTGACCTATGAAAGCTTTACAGTGGTAAATTGCAGGAGCAAGCTAACCTTAGGTGGAATATCTAGATTTTATTCTGCTATAAATATCTATTAGACATAACTAAACATCACTTTTGCAGTTGATGTCGCTTTTACAAACTTCAGAAGACAGAATTAATGTCTTGAATCATATTTCCAAGCTTTCCTTGCATATTTCCTTCTGTATACAACTCATTTAAATGAGCAAGTAAAAAGGTTATCTACACTGGTTGTGATTTTTGTATCTCCCACTCCGGACAGTCTAAGTTGCCCTTGTGACCTGTTGCATGTGGTTTCCAAGTTGCAGAATACAGAGAAGGAATATGCAAAGATTTTTGCAGCTTGAGTAATGAAGGGTTTGGTTCTTATCTAGGTGATGGTGCACAATGGCCAGCAAAATAAGTTAGGAAATAAAAGACAAAAAAATACAGCTGAACTATGGCCTTTGAATGAAGTGTTCTTGATAACATCACACATGCTTTTAAAATGCTTTTACCCTATCCAGCTGTTGCAAAGCAAATAAGGGAAGCAGGCAATATATTATTCTTCTCTCTTTTGTTAACTGTTTTGCATTATAGCAGCTCATTAACATTTTATTTCAAAGAGAAAATGGAAAGTGATGGTAACTGGGCTAGAGTTCAGAAAGTTCAGAGACACAGAAATAAGGATGAGAAAATATTAAATTAAAAAGGGATTTTAGGATCCTTCTTTAGCAAATGATCCACATCAGTGCTGTGAAGGTAATATGAAAGTGGTAGGAAGATATTTATATGTTCAAATGGAGCCCATGTGATGTGGTCTTCTGTTGAAGGCTTAGTAGATCTCAAAGAACTTTTTTTTTGTAGCAGTGTATTCTACCTTAGTGAACCAAAGAACTGTTTTCCTGTTCAGCTTGAAATTTCCACCCATCCTTGAAGAGAACAAGTAACCCAGCACTGAATGCATGTTAGTTTTACCAGAAAGATGAATGTTCTAGTTAAGCCTAAAGCCTGAAGGCTGCTGAGCCAGAAATTATGTCCATCCTGCTTACCATATGCTCCTTTTCCATCTCTACTGTAGTGCAAAAAAAAATTTATGTTGCTGCCCTCCTTCTTTAGCACGTCAGCTATTTATGGTTACACTTCAGAACTGCTAGAACCCTAGTCATAATAAAAATAGATTCCTGGCTTCTTCTGGTGACTCAAAATGTTAGCATAGTGGTTAGCTTCCTAAAATGGAGTATCATTTTCCAGCTGTCTGATCTCATTCACACTGTTGTCAGGACTAACATAATGGTGTGACGCGAAGGTCTTGTCACAGGTGTTTTGAAATAAGTCAATTGAATCCTGTGGTGGGTGACTCCGGCTGGACACCAGGTGTACACCAAAGCTTCTCTGTCACTACCCTCCTTTGCTGGACAGGAGAGAGAAAATATAGTGAAAGATTCACGGATCAAGACAGGGAGACATCACTCACTAATTACCATCACAAACAAAACAGACTCAAGAAATGAATTTAACTTCTTAGTAATCGAAACAGAGTAGGGTAATGAGAAGTAAATCCAAACCTTATAAGCCTTTTAAGCTTTTCCCCCCACCCCTCCCTTCTTCATGGGTTAAACTTCACTCTTTGTTTTCTCTATCTCTTTCCTCCCAGAAACACATGGAGATGGGGAATTGGGGCTGCAGTCAGTTCATCACATATTTCTTCCCCCTCAGCGGGATGGCTCCTCACACTTTTCCCCTACTCCAGCACAGGGTTCCTCCAATGGGAGACAGTCCTCTATGAGCTGCTTCAATGTGCATACTTCCCAAGTGCTGAAGTTCTTAATGAACTGCTCCAGCATGGTTCCCTTCCATAGCGTGCAGTCCTTCAGGAACATATCATTCCAGAATGGTTCCCCTGTGGGATCTTATGTCCTACCAGCAAACCTTCTCCCATGTGGTCCTCTCTTCACGAGTGCTCCCAGGAGCTTGCTCCAGTGCAGGCTATGCACAGCATCGCATCCTACTTTGGGAGTCCACTTGCTCCAGCATGGCATCCTCTGTGGGCTGTAGGGGCACTGCTACATGATCTTCATCACAGACTGTAGAGCAATCTCTGTTCTGGTGCCTGGAACACCTCCTCCCTCCTTCACTGGCCTTGGTGTCTGCAAGGCTGTTCCTCTCACACATTCTCACTCCTCTCTTCTCTGTCTAGAGATGTTGTTGTCCCTTAACTTTTCATCCCTTCTTAAATCTGTTATTCTAGATTACCACCACTGTTGCTGACTGGCTCAGCCTTGGCTATTGGCAGGACTGGCTTGAAGGTGGTTGTCTCTGACTCCACTGAACTTGGCAGAAACTTTTAGTAGCTTCTCACAATAATCTCCTCTACGGTGTGTGTTTGTGCACTCATGTGTGAATGCCACCCTCCCTTGTTTTAGTCTTTTGCAGTCCAAGCTCTTCACCTTATTTATTTCATTGATAGTTATATGTGGGTAAATGGAATGCAGTCTTGTTTAAGGCATTTGCTTTTCAAAACAATTAGATCTGTTAAATAAGTTTTTCAGGGTATATAAGACAGTGTAGTTGTAGATTTAACTAAAACCTACATTATCTTTTTGGGGTTTTAATGCTTTACAATTAAAGTGCATTTAATGCTTAGTAGTAAGTCTTCAAAAGTTATACTAAATTGAGAAATTCTTATTTATTAGATGACATATTTAGTATGGATATTTAAAGTGTTTAGATGTAGATACTACATTGATAGCTGAATTTTTTTGTAGGTGTAGGACAATGTAAAAGGGAATGCAAACCAACCCTTGGTCACTGCAGGCTTCAGGCAGGTAGAATTTGCGGAGGAAGGAGCAGTGTGGAAAAAAACCCCACCAAAACAAAAACAAAGTTAGGACACCTCCAAGGAATTCAGAAGAAATTATTTCAGGAGAAAAATCATGCTTATGTAAAATTTGGATGCTGGAGTAAACTTTACCAAAGACAAGTTAGACAGCAGATAACTGGCAAGAAGATAAAGCATATCTGTTTGGTTTATAAATCCCATCTCTGAACTCCTAAGGATAACACCTCCACGTGCATAGTATATTAAATTATTGTATCTATAAAACATACACACACACACACTCTCCATCCCACTCTATACTCAGTCTATTAACATTGCCAAAGCGCTTGTCAAATCACTGCCTAAAATTTTACGAAATTAAAACACCACCATAAATATTTCACAAGGTTTAATTAATTGTCCTTATGCCAGACAAAATTATAAGCTTCATTTTCTGAAGAAAAATGATTGCTGCACTCCTGCTCTGGTTGTTTCATAATCCTGCTTTATTGCTTTCACTCAGGCCCTTTGGGAAAGCCTGAGTTATGAAGCAGGTTTTATAAAATAATCTAAAGATTATAAGGTGATGACTTTTCTTAGATCTAATTGTGGACAATATTTCAGAGTCTTGGACCTATGCTTAGCTGTTAAGTGTTGTGCACTTATTGATCACAGCAATAATGGCCACAGACGAAAGCCTTGAATCTGTGCCAAAGCAGTGCACTGCAACAACTGGCAGCTACAGTCTGTGAGAAATAAAACAAAATCCAAATTTTTGGAAAGCCCTTCATATGTTTCCCAAACAGTTCCTTTCCCAAAGTGTAAAAAACTTATTTAAGAAAGCCTGCTTCTTTCCTAACTTTTGAGAAGCTCATCCATCACTATCACCCAAAGACACATGAAATACTGCAATTCAAAACATGACAACTTCTTAACATACTGGAACAGTAAGATCATGCTTTTTTTCCAATCACAATGACAAATGCAGTTCATCCAGTTTTCTTTTTTCATGAATTTTTTTGTTTTGGGTGAGATTTTACCACAGTCTTCAGCCAAGCAGCCAAATCCTCTTTTCGTTTACTTTGGAGACCTCAGCAGCAGAGTGTTCTGTACACAGAAAAATGCCTGTCTTGATCCTCTACCTCATTAATTTTGGTTTCACAGCTTCCTAATGAGCCAGATAGATCCATAGGATAAAAGAATTGCCTGAGTTGGAAGGGACTTTAAAGATCATCTAGCTCCTACATCCTTTCCATGGGCAGGGACACCTCCGAGTAGAGCAAGCTGTACAAAGTCCAGCCTGATCTTGAACACTTCTAGGGGTGGGCATCCACAACTTCTCTGAGTAACCTGCTCCAGTGCCTCACCCCTCTCACAGTAATTAATTTCTTCCTAGGATCTAATCTAAACCTACTCTCTTTCAGTTTGAAATCATTCTCCCTCTTCCTGTCACTATATGCTCTTGAATATAGAGTTTCTCTTCATTTCCTCTGTAGGCTCCCTTCAGATATCTAATTTACTAATTTTGCAGAAAAATGTCAGTGGTGCTGAATTAAGGTGGACAAAGCAGAATAACGTCATGAAATAGTGAGCTGGGACATCCCTAAATTAAATGCTTACAACCTCTAGCATTACATCAAAAGTGCAAAAAAGCTAATTAATTGCCACATTATAGAGTAACTGAAGGGTTAGATTTATGACTATATATTATACCCACTATAGAATTTAGCATACATTATTATATTTTCTGAAAAAAATCATGTGGAACATTAGTCAATGCAATCTCATGTGATATGCAGTCTACACTGCTGGTTTTCACTATAGTCTTATCTGTGTTATGATCCACTGCAGAAGGTGAGGGTAAGTAATGCAGGCTCTTTTTAATAGATCCCTTGGGGCAGATTGGAGTGAAACAACACAGAAAAGCCAGCAGATATACATATATATATATATATATATATATATATATATATATATATATATATATATATATATATATATGTAAAGTATGTGTACGTGTGTGTATGTACACACATATATATATATATGTAAGTTCTATTTTAGAATAATTTAGTTGTAATGGAAAGGAGATTAATATTGGCTAGTATTATCTGTAGTAATATAACAATATAAAAGCATTAAAACAGCATTTAAAAGTGTGTAAGGGAAAGGAAGTTGCGGAAGTTGCGGAAGTTGCGGAAGGAAGGAAGAAAGGAAGGAAGGGAAAATATCACCACCCGTGGATCCAGTGACATATTTGATTATTGCTGTTTCCAAGTCCACTGATTGAAGTAATGGTCACAGTGTTGGTCTGTCAGGAGTGGGGGAAGGCAATGAAACACAGAGCTTAATGGCTTAATATCAGTTCAGGTTTATGTGGGATGTAGGAATGCTCAGGTACTGCCGTTTGAGTGGATGGGTGTTTTACACCTGATGGAACACTGTGGATAATTCTTAGTTGCCTGGTGGACAGACCCAAAAATTAGTCTGGGGGCACTTTGGTGGTCTATGACGCCTTCTAAAACAAGACAGCTGCCCCTCATATCAGTGTAGTTGAGCCAGTTATGCCCCACCAGAAGGGATGGACACCCTCAGGCCTACGTGTGAATGTCCCACTTTCTCCTCGGGGAGCTTTACACCTGAGCCAGTTGTGTAAGGGAGGACATTGCTGTGATTAAAAGCACTGTGGTGCCTCAGCAGGGACTGCTTATTTGCCTTCTCCTTTATGTGGATCAAAACCCAGCCTCCAGTGGTGGGTGTCAACTGCTCTGTCTGATGTGGATCAGAGCTTTCACCACCACACAAAAAACTCTCCTCATCCCCTTCTTTTGGGGGCAGGAGGTGCAAACCTGGCCTCAGCAAAGCATCCACTGCTTTTGAACATTGCCCATTGTTTGAGTCATTAATCATTAACATTTCAGTTTCTCACAATCTGTGGTGTTAATTTTAAATTCTGACCTGCCTCTCTCATTTGGATTCTACAGTTTTTCATGTAAAACTTTCAATCCTGGTTCTAGATTGGTTGTGGCCCATGGGCTTCTACTGGCTTTTGTAAGTCATTCAGTTTACAGAAAATATTCATATGCTTCTCTTCCTCCAAGGACCCATTGGTAGTTACATTTTAATTCACATGGGTAATTAATGTCTTTAAACAGCAGAGCATGAACCACTGAAATTGCTCCAAAGAGGGTGTAGCAGCCTGAATTGCTACTAGTAAAGTCCAGGGTAAAGAAGCAGAAAGGGACTTTGCATGGTACTCACAGATGTTTAATTCAGCTGCGTGGTGAAATGTTCAGAGTTCCCCAGCACACACATCTACCATCTCTCTCTGCCCTGTCCGGAGGGGTCAGGGGGTGAACCTGGTTTCTGGGCAGTACAAAGATGAGGGCCAATCAGGGAATACGGAGGGAGTGGCTCAGGGACATAGGAACAGCCATAGAACAGGGAAAGGAGCGAATGGGGTCTAACAGCTTTTTGAGGGAAGCTTCTTGTGTCTCCCTAAACCAGGGAAATGCCCCCAGGGTCTCCAGAAGAGGGAGTTTTACAAGAACTGACACTGTTAGTTACTTGAGAATTGGTTTACATATTGCTTATTTCTAAGGGACAAAACCCTTTCTCTTGCGTGAGACTCGCCATTGATGATAAGGACTTTTTCATGCAGAAACTGAGTCTTATGGATGCCCACAAAATCACACATGAAAGTTATCCTTTTTCTGCTAACTCTGTCTGCTACGGTGGATTCTAATTTCTGACTGTCCAATTAGCTATTTCACAGGGAACATATGAAACACAATAAAATCCCTTTTATATTTGGTAAGACAATCTAGTCCATACAAAGACATTTATTCTAAAGAAGAAATATAAATGTAATAGTTGAGAGTAGAACAGGAAATGTCCAAAACATATGTAAATCAAAAGCATCAACTGGATCTTAACAGCACCTTAAGCAGTTGGGTTTTATTTGTAGAGCCAGAATCTTGAATATGACTTGCACCATTAGGATCATAAAACAACCTGGCAGTATGAAAAATCTGGGTCTGGAGACTATGATAAGGACAGATAGTGAATGCAAAAGTACTGTCTTGGGTCCTATGATGAACAATGCAGGTGATCTTCAGTGGTTTCCCTGGGCAGGTGCTGTCGGAGTGCCTGCGGCACCGCGAGTGACCCCACAGTGGTCCGTGATGACAACTTCCCCAGCCCACCAGATGCCTGAGCCCAGATGTTGTAATTGTTGCCGCACCAGGATATATGAGAGGGTTCTCTGCTTGGTAAGGTCCAGTAGGGTTTATTCAGGAACACTTGGAGGGTCCAGGTAGGGTAGGAAGGTAGCAGGTAGGCAGGGTAGACACAGAAGCAGGGAGAACAGGCTGACAAACACTACTGAAGGGCACCAGAGACAGAAGGAGCCAGCAGCAAGGGAGGGGCTGGGGTATATAACTGAGGAGTACAACTTGACCAATGAGGAGAGAAGCCAGGGGAGGAGTTGGAGTGAGGTGACTGAGACTTAACCAGTGGGGAAGCGGGGAGGGAGTGGTATTTCACGAAGGCCAGTGGGGAAACACGGGGTACAGAACTTTCTGGAACTGGGAGGGTACACAACTGGGGACTGATAGCACAGCATTTGCATTAACAGCAAAGAATGTTGGGGAATTGTGTCAGTGCCTCACTATAAGTTAGTCAATGATGTTCTCCTAAGGCATTCAGGCCCTGTCTTCCCCACAAGCATCTCCCACAGAACAAGTTTTCATTGGTTTTCTTGCTTGCTTGGAGTTTCTTTTGTTATGTTTTGTTTTTATGTTGTACAATTTAGACAGTTGGTTCAAACCATCAATTATTTTTCTTTCTGGTGTAAAATCCTTATCTTAATTTACCCTGTGTGGACAATAAGGTACTATAATCTGACTGGCCCTTCTAAGTGGTGGTGGACTTCTAAGTGGTGGGGAAGAGGAGACTCAGGAGAGATCTTGCCAATGTATATAAATACCTGAAGAGCTAAAACAGAGAGCAGAGTCAGACTTCCAGCAGTGTGCAGCAACAGCAGAAGAGGCAATAGGAACAGACTGAAACACAGGAGTTTTCCTCTGGCACCTTTTGAACTTTGAGGGTGCTGGAACACTGGCACAGGTTACTCAGAGAGCAACTCTCCATCTTTTGAGATATTAAAAAGTTGTCTTGGTAGTTTTGTTAAGTGCTTAGATGGGAGGATTGTACAAGGCAAACTTCAATGAATGTTTCCAACCTCAAGTATTCAATGATCTGTATTTGGTTGTCCCCTAGTTGTAGAAATGCTTGTGTGTGTATGTCAACTTTATGACTTGAATGTCCAGGCTTATGTTTAGAAAATGGGGCATCCAGTTTCTAATCTGGGGTGAAAAAGGGGACAGTCTTGAAATTATCTCTTTGTGCTTCTCTGTTCCCTATTAACTGTAAGCTAAGCATGGCAAATCTTTCTTTTATTAACTAATGGAATGATTATTATGTAGCTAATATGCATTGGTGGTTTCTACTGAGCCTATTTCATTTATTAAGGTTAAGAAATGAAAAATAGTTTGCCAGTAGTATTTCTGGAGTGCTGAAAGCTGCCAGTCTTGCCAGCACTTCAAATACTTCCAGAAGTTGATATTTTTCTTTCTTTCTTATACTGACAAGGTGATGCGGTGAATGTAAAGGTAATGGCAAGTATCAGAAGCCTGGATACAATTAAAATTTTCTCTCAGCATTACTGTTTGAGAAAAAACAACTGGTTTGGCTGGCTCTAGTTTTATTTCCAGTGTCTAAGTATGTTTTTGCCTAGCGCAATAATTCATTGACTGATTTCATTAAAATTGGACAGAGATAAGTACATCACAAAGATAAGAAAGTTTTTATGTGAAACTAGGAAGCAAAACTGTGGAGAGTGAACTAAGACACTGGGAAGTACCGTGACTTCCCACAGTTTAAAAACAGGAAAAATATCTAAACACAGCTAATTCTTCAGTCAGAGCCAGCAATGGAATAAGAGACATAAGCCTATAGGATGAAATGTTTATGCATGTTTTGGTCCCCACAGAATTATTTGTGGAGTACAAGGCTAAGTCAAAATTCATCATTTCAACCACTTAAAAAAAATCAAACCAAAACCAAACAAAAACCAAACAAAAAACTGGATCTGCCACACACTCCCTGCCCTGCAAAGCAAAGAAACTCCTCTCCCCCCAACAAACCCCAAAGCAGAAAAATAAACCTACCAATGATCTGACTCTTTTACTTTGGGAGACTTTAAATACTTTTTTGTGTTTTGAACAGAAATTTAGATTTTGGCAATCAGTTAGAGCAAGTTCACAGAAATTGCAAAACATTCACTGAAGGAATGTATGAAATAGCAGGCTGAGAGTGAGCAGCAACCGACCTGGGAGATCAGAAGGCTGGAGAAAGAGGGGATTATGGGGCAGGGGCCTTGTGACAGGAATCTAGGCAGGAAAACTGTTGCTTATAACTGAAGAAACAAGAGAGAGAAGGCTGAAGGAAACCTGGATCAAACACAACTTGAATATGGGTGAAGCAGCTGTGATACTGAACCACTGCTTCTTTTTATTCTTTTCAGGTGTTTGATTTGATCCCTTTCCTAATATTTTAAAAGTTAGGTTTGGGGTTCCAGAAGGCAAAAACTAATGGAGAACTGATTGAATGCATGTATACAAATTGCAATGGCTCATCTTATATAGAGAAATAGTAAATTCATAAACCAAGATTTTAACTAACACCTGACTGCCAGAATAAAGTAAAATAGATATTATCACATGGTGCTCTTTCAGGCACAAAAGCTGTTCAGGGACACTCTAATACACTATGTGCTTTTATACTGAATTAAAAGATATTTTTATCCTTTTTCCTTTTTTTTTCTTAAAAATAATATTAAAATGATTTTTTTAATTTGAAAGAAGCATTCCTTGAAAGGCCTTTAAAATCTTCTTCAGAATAAAATGGTGCCCCAAACTGAACATGTATGCACCAAAATTAAACAATTTGTGTGCCCAAATCAGAAGGTATGAGCGTGGACTGCAGATGATGCAGTATCACTTGATTCAAGCTTAATTTTTGCATTAAGTTTTGATGTTTTGGAATGAATTCCATGTAATATATATGGATTGCCATGACATTACTTTTAGAGTTGGAGATAAGCTTATTTTAACATTGCTTCACTTGTGGAACATCAGTCAGTAACACAGAATTATCTGCTCAGCCCACACAGAACTCGCAGGACAGTTTCCTCTGAACTCCTTAAGCACCATGTGTGGTGAATGCCTCAACAGAAAAGGCTTGAGTGCATGTCAGCCATGATGTCAATTTGTTGGAGCTTTTTTGCCCATAAGTCAGTTCTTTGTATACACACTGTAGAAACAGTACAACAGGAATGAAGGACTGTGATATTTTTGCTCCTAGTGAACTGCAGAAGATTGTTGGCTTTTGTAATAGCTTTAGATTCCTGTGCTATTGTGGAAAAATTATGTTGGTAGAATCATGGGGGATCTCTCTTTAAATTGTATTACTACTCTGTAAGCTCTGTTCTGCCTTTTTTTTTAATGCTATATCCCTCAGGCAATAAATACTAATGCTGTTTTAAACCATGATAAGAAAATCAATCCATGAGTTATTTTTCCATCTGTTGTCTTGCAGTACCTATTCAAGAAGTTAAAACTTGTCCCAGGACTTTCTGGTGTGATTAACTACAGACATTATTGATTGACCAGATCATTCAAAGAAAAACTCTGCAAGTGATGTGTTATTTATATGTGCCTGGAAATATCTGGTATACCATTTGACTGCAAGCATGTTACATTATAGGCATCATGAAAGATTTAATTACAAACTTCACCTATATATAAAACCAAATTATGTCGCTAGTTGCTTACAGCTTATTTTTCTTTCTGGAAGAACTTGTTAATACTTTTCCTGAAGCAAGTTTGGTGAGGCTTTGGTCAACCTGACCAAGAGAGGTGTCCTTGCTCATGGCAGGGGGGTTTCAACCCAGACAACCTTTAACCTACAAAATTGAACCAAACTAAACCAAACCCAACTAAACCCTTCTATGATGCTGCGACTCTATCTTTTTGCTACTGAATATTATTTAAAATTAATTCAACAAGATTTGAAAATGCACTTAGGTGAATTCTGACCCTTGAAAACTTACTAATGTATGTTCTGCTCATGGTGCTAGTGGTCATGTCATGCTGGCCGGAACAATTCTCTGGTGTAATGACTGGCTGGTAATCCTTTTCACCTCTGAGCATTTCCCTAAAATGAGGAACTTTGAGTGCCACTGTGATAAAACATTTGTGTGAGTGTTTTTTTTATCAGACAGTATGATCTTTGAGATTACTTGGGGAACCTGCCTAGACTTAGTAAGGAGATTTACCCTTTACCCCACCTTGCCCTTTCTCAAGAGGCAGAAAATATAATGGCAACACTATAAAATGTAATGGCAACATACTAAAAGACAACATTAAGAAGAGTTTTGCATAAATTTCCTTTGACATTTTTCTGTCCAGATTCTTAAACCCTATATCTTATAGAGGCAGAATGAACCCTGAGTAGAAAGAAAAGTCTATAATAATCTCAAAACCCTTTAAATATTTAACAGTGAGAATATTTTATTCTGAGTTTTACATGCAGCATTGTAACAAAGAGAAAATAATAGGTAGGTGCTCATTCCCATTTGTGGGGATCATGTCCCCTTACGGAAATATTGCTATTACCAGATGAGGACTTTATCTGTACTTTAAGAGTTGCACATGTCCTTTGTCTTCCTGTGGAAGCGTACTTCAGAATAAGCAATATAACAGAAAATTGAATTTCTTCTCAGTGGTAGCAAGATAAAAACTTTGATGTCTTTTGAGTGCAAGAATTTATGTCCTTTCCCTGAGTACTTCAGTGCTGATGCTTGGAATTGGTCTTGGTGCTGTTACTTCATATTAATCAACCCTGTGATTCCTGTCTTGTTTAATCAAGTACTTCATGTAGAGTTTTTTGAGCTCTACTACCTTTCCAAATCTTGAATCAATCAAATGCTGACTGGCTCTTACGTTAAGCAAATTAAATTCCAGTTTCACACAGCCTTTGCTAGATTATTCTGACATGGAAAAAATTTTATCATTTACAGAACTTGATTGAAAACACATACTTTTGTAGCTCTAATAGCTAAAACTTATACAGTGCATAAACTAATCTCCAGGTAGTGTTTCATACATTCAAGCAGCATTTCATTATATAAAATCATATATAGAAGTATTTAAACAATTTACATTTGTCTATTATTGAAAAGTGTGTTTTAAAATATGCTCTGTCCATTTTAGTCACTGCTAAATGACAACTGATATGGACAATGAATTTGAATTTATTCAGGCAGTTATCTAATATACAACATGAAATTCTTTTAAATACATTTTCACTGTATCTAAAAGTCAAACTGTAATTGTTTAAATGCAGATTTTTTTAACACTACTGCAGCTGGTAAAGTAACTAGAATAAACTCCCTAAGAAAGTCCTTCTAGAAATAGAATATATTTTTTAATTTAATCTTTTGGAAGTTTGGAGATAATTTTCTGAGACAAAAATCAGAAAATATAAACTCAGTTTATTTATTTATTTATTTATTTATTTATTTATTTATTTATTTATTTTGTCCATGAGAATCTTTTAGACTAGAGAGGAGAAGCCAAAAAAGAAATACAGAAAATAAATGGAAGTTGTTTATTTTGTGATTGCAAATGGTTCTAACACCATAGCAAAGGAGTAATGGGAAAAACACGCACTTACGGTATAACTCTTTACTCTAGGTAAGCTTCACAGATGATTAATTGAAAGATGTTTTTAACTCATCTCTAGCTGTTTTGTTCTATCAAAGTTGTTCTGTTCCCATACTCCAACAATCTCCTGAAAATGCAATTCTTCAAGGTAGCTTTAAGCCGAAAAAAAGTCTTGAGCCTTCATGAGGCCAAAAGAATTACTACATATGTAAGGACATTATCATCTTGTTAGTTTAATTTAAATATATTATTTATGCAGCATGAGTTTAATTAATTAAGTCATTGGCTTTCAGTCAACACATGTTTAAACTATCTGCTCACTCCCAAAAGACCTATGAATTGTCTAAGAATTTAATCTTTCAGAGAGGTAAGCACATAAACAAACTTTTTTATTCTTCTGTTCCCAGTTAGTGGTCCTTCCTATCTGCCTAAAATGATTTAATCATTACCTGAATTTTGTTGGCTTTCTTAATTTTATTTTCCTTTCTTTCTGGGGTAGTAAGAGTGGGTACTGAAAAATATCCATTGGAAACTCAACTCTGATTTAACTGGCTGTCTCTGTTCTGTTCCCTCTCCATCCCTTACTTTAACTAAGGGCATTTTTTTTTAAATCACTCTCCTGATCATTGTTCATCTGGAAAAATTTCTACTGCTTTCCTCAGAGTCTGGTGGTGTTTTTTTAGTATAAGGCTGTTAGCGAAGGAGTTTGAAAGAGAATTGTACTACTTGAAACAGACTGGGAACTAATATCTAGTCCTGGAGGGCATATGATGATTGCTTTTGGAATAGTCCTCCATCTGGGTTTTATTAGCTTATTTTAAACCATGTTCTCTACCTGTGGGTAAGTTTAGTAAAATAATGACTACCAAAACATGTTGTACACTTTTCTTCCTCTTTCTTTTTGTTCCACAAGATAGGCTGAAAAGGTGGCAATGGAATTCTTTTTGTCTCTCCAAAGACATTCAACACCCTTACATTGCCTTGAAATTTTTGCAACATTGTTGATATACCTGGGCATAAAACACGAGGTGGTTCAGCATAATAGGAATGCTTCCAGACATGACATTTCAAGTCCAGAATCTAATTTGAACCTCTGCCATGAGAGCTTACCTTGAATTCCTTTGTTTCTTCTGTGAGTAGGGCTTTGTTGCAGTTCTCTTCCTAGTACTGAGCACGAATATCTTCACTGATTTTGGAAAAGTTTTTGAAGTGCTTGAAGACAGGCACATGATTATGCTTCTGCACTAGAGATCCAAAGAGCTACATTTAAAATTGTAAGTGCCAAACTTAATACAAATTAATTTGTGATATATTTGCTGGAAAAAAAACAAAAACAACAACAACAACAAATAACAGCTTTCTTTATTATACATAATTCTGATGACTCACACTCTGTCTCTTTTAGTGTCCCTCTCACTCACTCATTTCTCTGTGGCCTGTCTAGTGGTTCTCACTGAAAGACTCTGGTGATGCTACCAGTATGGTAGGAAGGATGGGCCTAGCAGGGTTCAGGGCAGAGCTCTATGTTAAGATTATTACAGTGAAATTCTTTACATTTCTTTAGCATTGTAGACTACATTTCATTTTACCTGGAGTTCTTTCTTGCGTATCTTGATCAGCTGTTTTGTGTGTGACATTTCACAAAGTGCCTTGTCTCCTTCAGACACAGCATACTGAAATATGTAGAAGAGAGAAAGAAAATGTCTAGATTCAAATGCTCAACTAAGTGTTTGCCTCATACTTGCTACTACAAAAGTGGGCTGGAATAGAGACTAAAACTTTTTAAATTTACACTGGTTCAAATTCCAGTATGAACAGCAAATAGACATATATGACTCATCAGTAGTGACTGCAGTGTGGACTACAACAAATAAGAAACAAAGGACTTTGGTCTTGAAAAAGGAATAGTTACTAAATAAATCAGAATGGGTTTATTACCTATTCTTTCAGCTTTATTTTAACGGTACTTACATAATTTTTTTTTCAACTTGGGTTCTAAAAGATATTAGATTGATCACAATTCAGCTCTAAAATTCTATCACATCTTAATAAATGAAAATACATAGCTTTTCTTTTCTCAGTTGAGATAATTTCATTTTTTATTTGCTCATTTTCAGCAGTCCTATTGAACCTTTCTGTTTCCTTGACAGATGAATAATGACAGATCAATGAGATGAACACTAGAAGTTCAGAAACCGAACTTTTCATTTTGATAATTTAAACTATTCAGAAATTACATGGTGTATGTGTTTGCCTTAACCTTTTCGATTTTGGTGATTGATATTGCAATACCTGTACACTGATGCTAAAATTATGGCTTTAATTTTTATGCTCTTCTTGTCAGCCACAGCTCAGGAAAAGTACTTAAACTTCACTCAAGTCCTTGAACAACATTCAAATCCTTCCTAGTGGCATGTCTTCTTTTCAGTCTTTCAAGCCTTTTTGGTTCAACAGAACAAAGCTTTGGCTGATGTCTAAGGTAATGCCTTAAAAAAACTGATAAAATACTCTGAGTGGTACTGTACACTTGTTTAAGTATCCCTCAGTGCACTTGGTACTAACAACTTTCCTTGAATGATAGCTCATACATGTCACTTCCATGTTACCAGTACCATTAAGTCACATTAAGTCATATGTAAATACATATTGCCAGTGCCCCTTATCCAACTCACACACTCAAGATTGTAGTGGTTAAGGTGCCCCACTTTACAGGTATCACCCTAGTCATGTCCCAATTTGAGAAGATTTCAACCCAAGCAATTGTGTAACCCAGGGCTAGAGTGTTATATTAATTAACAAAAATAATTTTTCTTTGTCAAAGTCATGGATATGGTATTTTCCTCTTTCCCTGGTGTTACCTGGGAACATTGTAAGTCAACTGTTGCTGTTTTGGAGGCCAATTTCCTTTGTATTTGTGATGTTTCTTCCACCAGAAATTTTGAAATGGTCCAAAGTCCTCCTCAGCTGTCCTGATATGAATATGAAACTTCTCTAGCTGATTCTTGTACTACTTTAAATATCATTCAGTCATAGACAGTTGCATAAATGACCACAAAGTACTCCCAAATTAGAAAGACCATTTCACATAATTTTTTCATAGATATAAAAAGGTGGCATATAAAAAGATATAAAAAGTGGGCAAGAGTCTGGCTGCTGAGAGCTAGTTTGTGTTTGCTTTCAAGGCTGTGTTTAACTCCACCATTTGCTGTAAAACATGATTTTCACTCTCCTTAAAGCTGATGTGGAAGTGCTTGCATCACTAATTTGTGACCTTAGGCTTTGGAGATTGAAATAATTAGTGAGAGCAGCCTGCTCATTCATGGCAGACAAAAACTCACCTTGACAAGACCAGGGGGATTCCTTCTGTCTGTTTCGAGTGTTTGATTCCACAGATCAGGCTGGCCCCTGTTATCACATCTCTGTCTGCCTGATGTTTAGACATTAAGTCAGTGCAAAGCCAATTGATCTTTTGCATCTTGGATGAAGGCATTGTGGACAACTGGGATTTGCAGCACACCAAGCATGTATGTGTTCAGTTTTCAGAGACTGTAGCAGAGGCTGCAAGCCCCTCAGTTGTGGAAAGAAGGACAATAAATAACACACTTTTATAGATTTTCACTATGAGGACTGACATTGGACTGTTATTAATTGATTTTAAGTAAAAAGTGCCTTACTTTCTCAAAGTTTCTATATAGAGTTCTGCCTCTCTTCCTGTCACTGTGCACTTCTGAGGGAAATAAGGCATTAAGATAAATCTTTAGGAAATTAAATCCATAGCACCTTTCTGCTGTAGTCTGCAACCATTAAAAAAGAACCAGATTCCCAAGTTTTTGAAATTATTTTGGCACTGCAAATCTAATTATTTAAATACAGATTTGTAAAACCAAGTACAGATACTCCGTGAACTGTGGTACTAATTATGAAATGAAAAGTCTCTGGATTTAAATAAAGACTGTGAGTTTCACCTTAACCTGGCTGTGACAGGAAAAAAAGAAACCCAAAAAACAAACCCTAAACTCTTGTTAATGGAAGACATTGTAAGAGTTTGATATTGGTTTTGAAATGTCCAGGGGTTTCTATCTCTCTAATATTCATATAAATCCCTTCTTTGGAAAATGCAGATATTTGCTGGAGTAATTAATTCCATGTCTCTGCTTGAATAAACATTTGATATTTGTCCCTCATTGTGATACACATATAAAATGAGATTTTCTGGCCTGAGATAGGACTCATTGCAGAGGAAAGGTGACAGTTATAACAATGGAAAATAATCTTCCTTGCTAATAATGCCTTTCTTGAGGAAGGCAGGCTTTACCTAAAGACTGAAAATGTCTTTGCCCTTTAGCAACATAAGGGTTCACATTTCCTTCCTTGAGTCTCCTGTAATGCATTTTAAAAGAAAAAATGTCCTTATTCTAATTTTGAGAGCAGCTTTCTTAAAATATAGTTTTTCCCCTCCTTTTGTTTTTTAGTTTAACCAAAGAAAATGAATTAGTTGCAGAGTTTTTCTGAAGCAACTATAAGCATCAGTTATTTCAAAGACATAGATTTTTGCTACCATATTAATTGGAAACAGACTGCATAATCTAACTGTAATTTAAAACATACAGACTAAACACCTGATCTCTTTAGAGAGATAATGGTTATAAAAAAATACCATATATGGAAAAATATATTGATGCAAGACGAGGAAGACATCTTTAAATTATTTGTATTTTCAGCTGTCCACAGAAAAAGATTAAAAAAGTTACCAGAAGCCTGAAAGCAGAAATGAAAATACACAATAACAAAAGATGGTCTAGGTATTTGTTCACATTTATGTAGGGAGCACAAGCTCTTTACAGAAACGTTATTAACTCATCAGTCACTTGCTCACATGGACATTTTCATAAGTGTTAGAGTCTTGAGAAAGAGTTTCTAGCAACAGCTCAGAAGTTGCTTGTGACTTAAATTATCTTTTTTGTAGGGTTTTTGGGATATACACTAGAAAAAAGAGGATCTATGAAGTTTAAGCCTAAAATGGACATTGCATTTGTATTAAGTTTACCTGCATTAGAAGTTTTTATTTTCCACTTTTCACTATTCATGGGCATTAATATATAACTCCTCTACAATCCTGGACACATAGGACAAACCTGTTTTAGAGTATTTTTTTCTTTAAAAAATGTGCCTTAAATTAGAAAAAAGAGGTAAGTGGAAACATTTTAGAGACTTTTCAAAAAAGTAAACAACCCTGTCTCCTCCAAAAAAACCCCAACCAATTAAACAAACAAACAGAAAAAGGTATACATATCTTAGTTTGGTACTTTGTGGTTTTCAAACTCTCAAGAAAATTCAATCTAGGAATCACATAAAACTATTTTTTATTGATAGAAAAAAATGAAAACTTCATCTAGCCTTGGCCATAGTGTTTTTCTTTTGCCTTTTGTCAGGGCAAGTTGGCCAGCTGCTGACCCTAGCTAGTTCCATGAAATAACATGGAACATCCAACCTACCTTACTCTGACACTAAATGTCTTCCTTCAACCTAGTTTACATGTTTTCATATTTACGTGTTTCATTTCAATCTCTACTGTATCTCTAATTCCTAAGCAACTAGGACATATATGTGTTCTTGTTTCACCCCATCTGGCACAAAAGGATCGCACACAGGCACTCACTCACTCTGCCACCAGCAGGACTGGGGAAAGAATTGGATGGGTAGAAGCTGGAAAACTCAAGGCTTGAGATAAAGACAGTGTTATGGGGAATCCAAAACCCACACAAGCAAAAAACAGCAAAGAATTCATTCCCATGGGCAGGCAGGTGTTTCACATCTTCAGGGCAGCAGGGCCCTCTCATGCTTCAAGGCAACTTGGGACACAAACACCATCATTAGAAACATCCCTTCCTTCCTCCTTCTTTGCCCCAGCTTCAAAGATTGAGCAGGATGTCACATGGTCTGGAATATCCTTTTGGCCAGTTTGGGTAAGCAGTCTCCTACCACCCTTTCAGGCACCCAAAATTTCCTCACCAGCTTGACAATACAAAAAAGCAGAAAAGACCTTGGCTCTGTGTAAGCCCTGCTATGCAATAACTTAAATATCACTAATGATCAAACCTATGTTCAGCACAAATCCAAAACTCATCACCATACCCAGCACTGAGAAGAAAGGTAATTTTACCTCAGCCAAAACCACCACAACATGCTATGGGGTAGAATGGTTACTAATGTCCTGACTATGAGTAAAGAGATAAGCTAGGAGATGAGGATAGTAAAGAGGTTTTATGGGTAGAAAAGTGGACTGGACATTAACACAAGTCATGAATACTTTAGCTGGAGAGATCATAATGGTTAGTCTACATCTGGATCAGTTCTATAGATGCACATTATTATTTGAGTCCTAGTGTACCTTACTACTCTTCAATTTTACAAATTTAGTTAAATGGGTACAAACTGTGATACTGTTATTTTTCTTGAACTGAAGTGATCAAAAATGTAGTCCATACTAATGAAATAGCTACTCTGGTTTTCCATTTTGAAACTAGCTGTAGTGTATTACTAGAATTAACCAATGGAATGCATCCTGATAGCCTTCCCTTCCAAACGTCTGACAGACCTTACTTGGACAACTCAAAACCTATGCTGCCTATTTCTCCTAGTTTAAACAGCAAATGAGTATATCTGTATACTCAGTGAATGTCCTTGTGACTATTGTCAGTGACGGTCATCCCACAGCTGCAGAAGAAGCTTATAGGAGAATGAATCAACAATGGATCTGGAAGCAGAACTAAAAAGTCATTAACTCTAACTTCCCAGCCACTGAGGTTTCATCTCTTCCTTGGCACCAGCTTGCTGCATGTACATGGATATGGGTCATAGATCTGTTGTGCAACTGTCCCTGAGAGACATCCAAGTAAGTATGCCTAAAATAAGCCCATCTACAAATTACATTGCAAGGCATTCTTCAGTTGATGCTGGGGTCTTTTCACTGCTCTCTGTTTAGTAGCAGTAGGACTGGAGGAGAAACATAGCATTTTAAGTCATGGTTCACTGTGAACTCTGAATAACCTGTGAGGCATTCAGTGACAGACAAAACACTTTTGCATCAAGTGACAGCTAATTATTTATTTCAATAGATGGACACAGCCTGCATCAGGGGACAATTGGCACATCTCACAACATTTGAAAACTGCATAATAACACAATTACAGTTAGACCTGTGGAACTTTACTACATTAAGAAGACTGAAAAAACTGTGCTAGTTGTTTCAAACAGAAAATGTGGTAGGAGCTTGTAGAATAAATGTTTAATTTAATTTAAAGTACCTACAATCATCTAATTTGGGCAGTGGAAGGAGAAAGTCTATGAACCAAATACAAACTACATTACAACAGAAAAGTGTTTCAAATTCTGTGCAAATGTATACTGAATCGTCAAGATTAGAAGAGACCTTTAAAGTCACTCAGTCAAACCATCCACTGAGCAGTGCACTGTAACGCCTAAAGCACTGAACCACATCACCGAGCACCAGATCCAGGTGCACCTTGAACACCTCCAGTGACTCCTTCACTTTCCTGGGCAACCTATTCCAATGCCTGACCTTCCTGACAGGGAAAATTTTTTCTAATGTCTAATCTGAATGTCCTCTCTCTCAGCTTAGGGTCATTTCCTCTGTCCTCTCACTGTAGAGGAAACTCTACAGCGTAGTCTTACTCTGATACTGTAGGTAACAGATTAAAGGCTTGTATGCTTGAGAGTATGGACCAGATATTAAAAACAAACTTTGGGCCCATTTGTTCCTGATCACTCTTCCCAAGAAACATCAAAAACCAAAACTTCTTTTATTTTAACAATTTTAAGGGTTTTTTTTTTAATGTTGATATTACCTGAAAGTCTGTCCAGACTTCTCTATAAAATAAATAAATGGTTTATAAAAATAAATAAAATTAATTAAATGCTTTATAAAATGCTTTTCTATGTTGTCAGCTGTATCTAACTTCTTAAGGTAAAGAAGGGATACCTGCCTCATTTAGCTCCCATTTTCTCTTAGGGAGTTTCTGAAATCTGCAAGAGAAATGTCTGTGATCTGCACAAGATTCCTTCTCTTCCTTTGTAAAGAATGGAATTCTTTTGGTAAGTTTATAGGGAGCAATATGAAAAGCTAATAAGAGTACAAACTCATACAGAATAACCTAAATTATTGATGACTTAAATTAATCTATTCCACCTAGACAGAACTGACACAACCATTTAATTTGCTTGTTAACCACAACATTTGCAGATAAGCATCCCCTTTTATTTTGGATTGATTATTCTTGGGATACTTCCATTATACTTTTGAATCTGGCTTCCATTTTTGAACCTATGTGTTCCCAGGAAATCTGCATTATAGTCAAAGCAGAAATGAAATTAAAATTTTAGTTTTGTTTTATTTTATTTCAAAGGAACACTGGGATGTAATGAAAATTAACAAAACATGGTCATGAACCAAATGACAACAGTGAAGGAGAGACAAACTGGATTTTTTTGTCTGTGAATTGAAAAATTACGTCAGTGAATACTAGTTGTTTGAGTCTGAACAAAATTAAATCCAGTGAAATAAATTTGCTAAGCAAAACCACACATCACAACTTTTTATCTTCTTTTTTGTTGCTGGAAAGGCTTAAAGAGTTTATCAAGTGACAAAGCTCAGAATTTCACCATAGTGAGTTCATTTAAGTTTAAGGTATTGATTGGATTTGTAGCTGCTATCATTTGTGGATGTAAAGCTACAACATCAGGTAAGAGATTTTAGGTCTTCATCCATGTTGTTTGGAAGTTAGTGAACATTAGGTGCATTACCTAGAGGAGAATTGCAGTTTGATATATTAGTGCTGAGGTGAATTCTTTTTTTGATTTTGCTATAAAAATAATATACCAATAAATAAAAAAAAAAGATCCTTAATTTTTCTGACTCTCCGTTTAATTATTAGCTCTTTCCTACAGAGAGTGACTTCTTAAATAATAAACCAAACTCCCAGGTAGTTTAAATTGTTTCAGCTCATCTGAATGAGATGTGGTGTTTTCTGTCAGCTGAGAATCTGCTGCTATAAAGGAACAAAAGGATCCAAGATTTGTTCAAAAATATTCTAACATCCACTAAAACATTGTTTTTGCTTGCAGATCAAAATAAAAAAGCATCAGCAGTGCATTAATAATCAAATAGTATTGCTGTTGACAGCCCTTAGCAAAAGATCTTTTTACTAAGATGTTATTGACAGGAATGCCTTACTGCATAGGAAGAGATGTGTAAATGTAGTTCCTGAGTTTTAAGGTGTTGTAATGAAATTTTCAGGATAGCGTGGTGAAATAGAGGTCATAAGCCTCATTCATCATGGCAACAGTTTTTACTGTAATGTCCATGCTCAGAGGTATAAATGTATTCCCACTGCATGCTGTGCAGTACAAAATGATATCTTCCTCTCATATTCAGCAGGAAGGATATCTCAGGGAGAGCTAGGTCTCTGAAGGCTCAACAGTCCCAGTCAGTGCCAGTCCTAGGCTTTGCTTAGACTATAAAGGTTTCAGCTTCCACTAATAAGTCACATCTTACATCTAGTTGGAGAAGGGGCTCCTGAGTCAGCTCACTTTCCTTGGATCAGAGTGAAATCCTGCACAGAACATGGGGGCTGCACTTTGGGGCTGTGTGAATCACAACCCTCTGCCCCAGGCCTTCCCTTACCCTCATGCCAAGGGCTCACCTTCACCTTTCCTTCCTTTTAAATGAAATGAGAAAGCCGCTGAGGCATTCCATACCTCAGCTGGCTTCTATCCCTTCCATTTCTGTGACTCAGGGTCTGGGTACACTACACACTTCCCAATGTTCTGCTGGGCAGTTTACAACTTCAAATACCCAGTTTCTTCCCAAAGCATGACAATTTATTTTACCTCTTCAGTGATTTGCATTAGGCTGGCTTCCAGCTTCAGCAAAAAAAACTCTGTAATATCTCTGTCATCCTGCAGATACTAATTTAATACCTTGTAAATGCAGTAACATTAATGCTTACCGAAGCTGGTAGAGTGATCTTTGAATGCTTCATGAAGCAGCTACACCCTGCTTTGACTCAGAATTATTCTAATAAGCATTTTACCAAAACTGAAACTGCTTTTGGAAAAGGTCCAAGCAGAATAATGAAGCATGGACAGTATTAATGGTTTTTGAGCCCTTTTCTGGATCCTCACTACACAAGGTATAGTGCTTGATATGTACAATTCTTTAGAAATGGGCAGCTCTGTTTCTCTGCTATACCTATTGTTGAATAAAGATGAGTTGACTTCTGTTTACCCTCTGTTTGCCAGAAAGCATTATAAATATGCTATAAATCCCAGTGTTATTAATACCATTCTGTAGACAGTGTGATTCAGCAGCTCTGTCTAAAAGCAGAACTGTTTGTGTGCTGAGAGAAAATCTGGACATGGTAGCATTTAAAAACAGGTAGAATCATCTATGGTTTCTGAAAATGCATATATAAAGGTGGTCAGGATTAACATTAGAAATTACAGAAGTTATTAACACAAATGCTCACATATTCCCTGAAATGAGTTTTTAATAGCTCTTCTGGCTCTTGTGTGTCAAGTTTCCTGATGGGTCAGGGTTTCCCCTAAACCCTGGACTTCACTGAATCATGTAATAAAAATACTCTTTCTTTGAAGAAATATATTAGTGAAATGCTAGAAGAATTAACACTTTGTGGTTTGAAAGACACTGTGATGTGAAGACTCATCCTTGAAATCTTTTGTTTTTAAAGTCCATTTAATAAATTCAAAATTCAGTTGCAAATAATATTTCATAGGAATACTGTTATAAGAGACTGATTCTGTGTCTTATTCTTAAAATGGGAGAAATTAATATTAATATGAAACTCACTGTATAAATAGAAATAATTGAAATGCGTGATGCCTACATAGTTAGACCTACCTTCTTAGGTATTACTGTCAATCAGCACCTCGTAGATAGACTGAGATGGGTTTGGTGATAGTTCACTGAATTTACTACCTGGCTGGTTGATTGAGTCCTTGATGGTTATACCAGGGACTTTTCATTGCTGACTTGTAGTCTCCCACTGATGCTTCAGTGCAGCAGAATCCCATAATGCTTTAAGTGTTAATCCATGTACCTGTCTCTCTGACTGCAGAATTTCTAAAAGCATCAGGAGAACACATAAAGACAGAGGCATTATATGTAACGGAAAGAAATTAGCTGTTTTTCTTGTCAAAGTACAAAGAAGGGGAAAAAAGTGGAAAAAAATGGTTTCCTACCACATGCATCCTAAAACATTTTAGGATGTTTCCAGGGTCTGTGATTTGAACATTATCACTTTTAGACAGGACCTAGAATGGAATAAGAAAACTAAAAAACTGTCAGCAATAGATGTGGTATTTATTAGAATGAAGGGCTGAGTCCTGTTGATAAATATTTTTATCCCCAGTGCTCTGTAAACAGTGATGTCTCTGCACAGCCTTTCACCCCATCCATAGAAGTGTCTGAAAAGTGTGTCTTCATTTGCAATTATGCAAATAATGAAAAACTGCACTAGACTATTACAATGAGAAAGCAAATAACAACAAGTCTAAGAAAACTGTCTGCAATCTTTGTCCTTAAAATTATTTTTCTAGGATGGGATTACAGCTGATCCTAAAAGAGACATCTTTTATGTTGTTTGCCACAGAGGTGGTAGAACCAAATATGTATATGTGATATTAGTCCTGAAAACAAAGAGAAAATTCTTAGAGGGAAGAAAAACTTTGTGCTATAATGTGGGGAAATAACACATTGTGATGGATTTCATATGCAGAACTCTGAGTTGGACTAGGAGATATGAAAGAAAGCACAGATTAAACCTAAAGTTTCTGAGCAAAGAGCCACAGAAATTGTGTTGAAGAGGATGTAGTTGAGATATAAGAAGCTCCTAGAATAATAATTTTTTACTATAAGTGACAGCAGATGTAGCAGTTTGTTCCTACAAAATGGAGTCAGAAGATGTGCAGAAAGCAGTGTATATATGCTCATCAATTGTGGTGATGCTCTACCAATCATTGTTCCCAGCATCCACTGGACAAACTACCTTGGCACATCCAAGACAGCAGCCTGGAAGGGGCTCTCAGGAGAGGATACAAGTCTCCAGGCATGAGCCTGTAGACCTTTAAGCAGTGTGGGGCCTCACTGTGACCAGGGTGGGGGTGACAGTTCTGTTGTTTTCAGGGTGGCTGTGTGGGTGGAACATGCGTATTGCCAAATAAAACTGCTGCAGTGCTGAAGTAGTTGGTGAGCTGGAAAATAGAGTCAGTGCTGAAGGCTGAGGGATGTCAACTTGTACCAGGAGGACCACTCCTGTTCTCCCTGTGGGACTGCAAGAGATCAAGTAGTGTTCTGACAGCAGTGGAGGGGATAGAGGCCATGACCAACCTATCAGAAGTGCCATCAGTGCTACTAAGCAGCAGCACCAGAAAGAAGGGGTGAGTATTTGTAGGTAAGGACTACAATTAGGGATATTCAAAAGAAAACCGAAGAAGTTAAGTTTAGCAACACAAAGGCTGCAAAACTAAATTGATCATATCTTAATGTCTTTTTAGATTAGTCAGTTCAGAGATGTCTCTGTAAACCTGAAGCTATAGGGGTCAGATTCTACTTTCCAACATAAATCATCATAATCTTGTTTAATTTTTCATTTCTTTTATACATCTCTGTTTCCAGGCAGAATTTCTATATCAAATTTCAATCAGCATGACTTCAGGGAGATTAAATATCCTGCACTGCCTTTTGTGTCTGATTTCTACCCCTGAAAATGTTGTGTTTGGCTTCCTTGGAAGAATGATGTGCATACCCAAACAAACAAAATTGTGGGGTACCTAACAGTATCTTGCAATATTTTTTCTTTATCTTGTAGAACAAAGCAAAATTTATGTGGCTCTTCAAGAAAAATGCTGAGAGATTAAGCAGAAACCCTACTTTTTCAGTATTTGTTTCTATTCCCTACCTCCTAGATCCTAGCATACCCATGAGTTCTCTAGATACACCATCTCAAATGGTTTTCTTTCAGCAGAAAAACTGAGCTTTCCAGGAAAAAAACAATATTGAAAATTTTGAAAAAAAAAATTTGGAGTTCTATATTTTTCTGAACACAGGGTGTTTTCATTTTAGAAGCTAGTTCTGCATTTTGAAAGTGAGTGATCTTTGTGATTTAGAAGAATTTGCATGCATATACATGTTTATATCTCTGTAAATAAAAGCCTGCATCTTCCTCCTTTTATGCAAATTTGTGAAGTAAAAAGAAAGATAAAAAGAATGTGAGTTGAGAAAATGAAATATTCTACAGTAGATACCAAAAAAAAATACTACTTTAAAATACCAGTATTCAAACAATATTTCATTTCTAAAACAGTCTTAAGTAAAATCAGTGCAACCAGTTGTACATATCAAAGTCACCTCATGCAGTAGACAACTAAGATGTCAGAATTAATGAATAGCAGAAATGGGAACTGATGGTAAGATGCTAGATCCATTAACACCTGAAGAAGTGGCATAAGAGTTTCACTAGGTGCCTTTACAGACTTCTGGTACGTGCCTGCAAAAGAAAAAGGGCTCAGCTAAAAAGCCTTTATCATATTTTGTCCAATGCTAGACAACAAATTAGTGAAAAAGGAAATGAAAAAGAAACTAGCAGTCATCTCATATCTGTCTCTCATGGCTTCAAACAGTTATTTGCCTTCTAGAAATTACATTGCTGGGATATTAAACCTTATGTATGCCCATGCTGCTAGAATAGAAACAACAGAATTCCTTTGGCACAGAGAGTTAGAGGTTTAGAAGTACTTTCCAAACTGGTTCACGAATGGCTACCCAGGGTGGTAAATGAGACAGATTGGTTCCTTCATTAAAATGTAGGGCAGTTTTTGCATGATGGCTGGTTTTGGGCCTCCTGAGATGAGTTCACCATTTAAACACTGCCAGTACTCTCTATGTGTGCAAAGGAAATGGTAGGAAAAAAGTGTAGGTGGAAGAAGGCTCAAGGGTGACCTTATCACTCTCTACAACTACCAGAAAGGAGGCTGAAGCCAGGTGGGGGTCAGTCTATTCTCTCAGACAGCAAGCAACAGAATAAGAGGAAATGGCCTCAACTTGCACAAGGGGAGTTTAATGTAGGATGGTAGGAAAAATTTTTTCACTGAAACGATGGCCTGACATTGGAACAAGCTTCCCAGGGAAGGGGTGGAATCATCACCACTGAAAGTGTTCAAAAGGCATGTGGATGTCACACTTGGGGGCATGGTTTAGTGGTGAACACCACGGTGCTAGGCTAGCATTTGAATTTGTTGATCCTAGAGGTCTTCTCCAATGTAAATGATTCTATGATTCTAAGTTGCAAATTCATCCAATGAACAGGGATCTGCCAGGGATACTAAGCGTGAAACCCTGTGATTTGTATCTTATGTTGCTGCATGGTGATCAGATAGTAGGAAACAACAGCAGAACAGGAAATTGATATTGTGTACAAAAAAATTCATGTTTGTCTCTGCTATCTGAACATAGTTCCAGGGGAAATACACAGTGCTGATTTTATGCATTTTTATGTTCACATTCAATGTCAGTGTTATTCCTGAATGTGCAGTTCTCAGCTCCATTTTGCAGAGTCCTTTTAGTACAGGGATAGTGTTAAACCTGGTTTAATTAACTCCTGAAAATTATCAAAGTAGGAGGGAAAAATATGAGTAACACAGAAACTGGAGGCAGATCTCAATGGCTTATCAAAAGTACTAGACACAGGAAGCTGTGTAAGAAGACAGCTCTGCCTCGGTGATGAGCTTCTCAACTTGCTCATTTCTCAGCAAGTTCATCTACAGGAGGAACATGATGGTAGTGGAGCTGAAGGACATATTCTTAAATTCTTATATTCTTAAATATAAGAATATTTAAACAATCTCATGTTGAGCAGATCTTAAGATGTCTACACATACTGTCATGCAGCACTTACTTTTCTGTTGCTAGTCTGTGGCCATATTAGGAATGAAATAAAATTCCTTCATCCACAGAGAATTTAAAGAGATTATAATCTACAAAATCTACTAGTCTCTCTAATCAAGTCTAAGAAATTTAATCTACTCTTTTCCTTCCACAGCAATTCCAATTCCTTAAACAGGGATTTTAGGTGTTTATATACAGAAGTAGTCCTGCAATTAAGAATGATGTTTAAAGACATGATAAAAGTTTTTTCAGGTTAAAAGCTTTGTTCAGTTTTATTAAGGTGCCAAGAAATGTCTTTTAAAGTGCTGGAGCACAGAGGAATTATTTGGAACAAATTCAGAAAGCCCTAAATGAATAATTCAATGCACAAAGCAAAGGAAATATGTTCTGCTTTTCTTAGCACTGCCTTTGTGTGCTTACTGTTCCTATGGAAGAGAAGCAACTTTCATAGAGAAAACAGAAGAGAATATGTGTATGCTGTGTGTGTTTTGTGTAGGTTTATATTGGTATGTGCTGTTGGTACTGCAGCATTGGTCCCTCAGTCATTTAAGAAATACTGCATATAAAGAGGGAAATGATAGGAGCTCTTGTCAAAAAAAAAAAAAAAAAAAAAAAAAAAAAAAAAAAAAAAAAGAGGCAGACTCTGTATACTCCAGAATGCCAGGAATTTCTGAAAATTTTCAAGGTTTTGTGAAATGAACGTTTGAGTTGGTGTTTGGTGAACTCTAGCTAGATGCCAGATGTATGCCAAGGTATTTTCTCACTCCCCCTGCCCAAAAGCACAGGCAGGAGAAAATGTGACAAAGAGGTTGTAGACCAAAGTAAAAACAAAAAGATCACTCAGCAATTACTGTCATGGGCAAAATAGGATTGACTTGGGGAAACATTTAGTGTCTTGCAAATTAAAGCTAGAATCTTTAGTTCTAAGTTCTTCGCCATGTTTCCATGTACAGAGACATCTTCCACAAGACCAGGCTGCTTGTATCTCCATCCAACCAGCTGAAACTTCATCCAGGGATGGGACATCCACAGATTCTCTGAATAACCTGTTTTAGTAGTAGGTTTTATTCAGAGCCAGGCACAGTAAAACTTTGTCAAGACCTTACACTGAATTTTTAAGTGAAGAAGGTAGCATTATAGTAAATACTAGCAAAACGTGGATTTAGCTCTGAGAATTTGCTGTCTTCAAAGGGTACCTTTACTAATAAAGGATGATTGACACTGAGGAGAAGTAGAAGATTGTGGTAATCTCAATCAGGAGTAGAGCCAGTGGCAATTTATTAAGTGAATGGGTTAAAAAATCAGAAGAAAACAAAAAGAAAATAAAAAGAAGAATATTCTTCTTAAGAATCCTTAAGTATATAATGACATCTTTTCAAGATGAAAAGATTTTGTAGTAATAATGTTCTACGTCTATCTGTATAATTCTATGCAATGAGTTACCTTGATTTTTTCTATCATTATAAAGACTCCTGTTTTTTATTTAAATTACTATTTTAATAAAGATTGGAAAATGGAAAAATTAGATGAGTACTGAAAAATATAAATAAAAAGTGCTCTGTTTCTGAATTTCACACTTTCAATAGAACTGTGGAAAGTTTTCATGTGAAAACTGTAATAATAATAAATATAACATGATGTATCAACATCTTTGTTTAATGCAAAAGTCCCTACTGAGATTTTTACTGACACTTTTGAAGTCATGTAGAATCTCCCCTTAGGTTCTTTTTTGCTTTCACTTCCGCAGCAAAATGCATCTCTCTTATGCATCTAATTTTTTCTGAACTCCCCACCTTTTTTTTTTGCAGTGAATCACCAAAGCAGTTTCTCATTCTCAGAAAAATACGCTTGACATCCTGTGAGTCAAACCACTAGAAACAGAAAAGACCCTTCTCATGGACAAGTAATATGGAAGTAGTTATCCTGGGCCAGTATTTCCAGATGATGGTTCAGGTAATGGGAAAAGGTACAAATTCAAGCACTGCCGTTGCTTCTTTAATTGGTCCCTTTGGAACTGCAAGAAGGAGTTGTAGGAGTGTTACATCATGAAAAAAGCTGTCATTTTCCATCTAAACTACTTCAGGTTTTTTCTGTGTGGGGAGAAAAGTTTTGATAGGGAAGGTTTTATTGGTTCTTTTTCTTTAATTTTAATTATTTTCTTTCTGAAAATTTTATAGGCTATCTCATGCTCTTCATGTGTATTTTTCTATCATAGCAATGTAGTTCCAAGAAATTATATAAAGCACTAGGTATGGTGCAATTGCATGTTGTCTTATGAAGTAATGCTCTCATTCAGGTTATATTTGGACAAGGGTATGTGAGATTTTTTTCACTGGTATTTCCTAAGAAAAGATTATATATCTTTTGTGAGACTGACTCTTTCTGTGAATGAGGTTTGCTGCATGCCAGGGGAATCTCAGAATTTATGACACCTCAGAAGATGTCATCTCAATTTCCAGTAGCCTCTGAGACAGTGTAGACAAGAAACATTTCTCCTCGTATTTCCAGAACTAGTTTGACTTGTGCTAGAGATCACTTTCTAGTTTATACATTCTTTACATCTCTTACACATGCAACATGGGGAGCAAAAAGGACAAATTTGTGGTCTACACATGTGTGTCAGGCCACAATCTAAATGGGATCTTGGAGATATAGTGGGTCAACTCGTACAAATGGAGTGCTGCTGTGGGTGGATACAGTCTCTTCAGTGTGGGCAGGACAGGAATATGAGGAGGAAGGATTCCAACTGATGTGAAAGCAGCTTGTATGTATGGAGCTCTGTGCCTAGGGATGGATAACGAAACAACTGATGGTTTGTGCATCAGGATGAGGCGGCAGACAAACACACATGATGTAGTGGGAGTCTGCAATGGACTGCCTCATCACAAATGAAAAGCAAATGATGCCATCTTCAGACAACTGGAAGAAACATCACATTCACAGTTACAGGGAACTTGAACTATGCTAATATAAACTGGAGGGACAAGAAAGCAAGACACAAGTAAACTGGGAAATTTCTGGAGTGACTGAAGGAAAACTTCCTAACTTTCTGCTGGAGATGCCCATATTGACAGCGGGAGTCCCCTCTAAGGAGGTAGAGGGTCTGAGGATATCCATGGGGCTGTCCTCCTGCCCCTTTGGAACTAAAGGTGTCCTTTTGGCCAAATGCCTCTGGTCCTCTTCACTGCACTGGTGCACAAAGACATCTATGGGCCAGTGTAAGAATATTGCTATGTGGTCTTGTAGGCTGGGCTGCAGCTCCTGGACTAAGACTTCCTTGTTGAGTCCTAGAAGGCACAGACTGGTCATGATCAGGGGTCTTTGCTGTAACCATTAGGCACTACTATGTCACTTAGATCTCCTGCAACAATTATTGCAGCTGGGGCATCATGAGTTCAGGGGTTTCTGGATAGCCTTGGAAAATGCTTGCCCAGATGTCCGGTGGGACACCACACACAGCAGCCCTGGGTACTGTCTCTGCTGCCTTGTGGAATGGTATCCTTTGGGAAAAAGATGGTGGGTGTCTGGGTTGTCAGAGCTGTTTCTGTATAGCTACTGGCTTCCAATGGCTCTGTGGTAGGCACTTCAGTTTAGTCTAAAAAGTCATCATCCACCCACACCAGGAACTTGATGCACTGGAGAAGGCCCACACAGAATGGGACAGTCTGTTTTCCTATTGTCCACCAAATAATGCAGCCAAAGCAGATCTGGTGTAGAAACTGGATCATGAAGGTCAGACTGAATTTTGCAGGAGATGGAATATGTCCAGTCTGATGCTGTGCCCGTGGTCTCAGTGCATTGCAGAAGGCTGGAGAGAGCTCAGGGCAGCAGCTGCTTTCCCATGGTAACCAAGGAAGCACAGCAAACAGCTTCAGAGACAGGTGTGGAGAACTGCTTCCAGGAGCCACCAATGCACCATTCAGCACCAGCCAGAGCTTGCTTGACTCTCCAGGCATTGTAGACACAATCAGCAGAAGTCCAGGCCTTAGTCAGGCTGGACAAGCTCTGACCACTCCTGGGCATGTGTAGGGGGAGTCTGTGACTGACAAAGTAATGAGAGTGGGGTTTGGTGAGAGGGTGGAGGCTAGCTGCTTTTCTTGTCAGAACTCATTCTGGCCTGGAAGTTCCTGGGTAGCAGCTGGTGTCAGTGCCTTCCTCAGACAGGAGAAAAGATGTCTTACTGCCCTGTTCCTCCACCTGGTTGTTAGTAGGCAGACAGACAGGAGAAATAAAGACCGAGGCTTGAGTATTTATAAAGAGGCAGGAAAATGATGAGTTCCTCCTATTTAAATTGTTGTTGTCCACTTGATTGAAGTGGACATCTGTCCTAATTGTCCTCATTTCATACAGACCTAGCAGATCAGGATGTTTGGATCAGAACCTAACATCAGTTTGGTTGATGGGTTTTATTTTTTAATTTTCTGCTTTTGTTTTGGATTTTCTTTTTTCTTTTTTCCTTTTTTTTTTTTTTTGTTTAGCTTTGTTTGTTTGTTTGGGTTTTTGTCTGGTTTTGGTTATTTTCTATTTTAGATTTCATTTTTTATTTTGTTTAGTTTGAAATAACTTTTCTCAATTAAAGAAAATAGTCATACCACAAGCCTGATGTCTACCGAGGCTGTATTTTGCACAAGTGTGAAGGAAGGAAAAGGAACAAAGTATCGTAACAGCATAAGGAAATCTTTTGTTTTAAGAATAATGAGATAGGCAGGAGCTTATGAGACTCTGAGGTAACCAGAGTTGTTTCTCTGCATGAATTCAGAAAAGTACCGTCTTTGTAAATCACCATTTCCTCAATAACATTTACACTACAGCTAATTATACTCTTTCTAAAAAGATTTTGTATCTAAACTCAAATTTTGGAGGATGGAAAATTTTTGGAAGATCTTACTATTGACATTTGAATAGGTAAATTTGCATAATATGATATTATTCTTAATTATAAAACTGTAGAAATATTTCAGTAAGGGCATTTCTGTGTGACTAGTTTTTTTCTATTGACAGAAAAATTCCCAAGCTCCCTTGCACCCCCTGCAAACAAAATTTGCCATAATCTCAAGTACAGTATGGACTTGCCTGTTACTCCCCTTGTTCACATTGGTCACATTAGTCAGAAAACCATACATCTGAACTGATGCAGCACTTTAGGTAATTCTTGTTTCAAGCTTTTAGAGCTATATGGCATTCAGACCAAAAATTGTCTGCTTTAGATTCTACATGCCTCAGCTCACCCAAAATTATACACATGGTATTGAAGACCTGGGCTGATTGAGATTACCTAAAAATCCCAACAGAAGCTTTATTCTGTTGGTTTGCAAATTCTAGTGTTATATTATAGCAGGAATGAACAATTTTACCCAAATAGCAGCAGCAGATCTGACATAAAGCTAAAAATGAAACCCAGAATTCTTGCTTCCCAAAACATGGCAAAAATCACAAACCAGTGTTTTTTTGTATTTCTAATTACAAGCTTTGTGACTTCTTCCATGCTCATGATTTGAAACTCTGAATTTCCACACCATTATTGAATTGAAACTGATTACAACAGTAGAGTCTAATTTTCTGGGTTAGTACTTTCTTTTTCTTCCATGGTTTTAAGAGACTTTTCCATAGGGGTTTTGACATGCAGGCAGATAGGGACAGCTACTTATGAGCATGCTCAGCATGTATTTGTCTGAGTAAGGCACCATGAAAACCTGATCCTAATTCCTTGTTGACATAAAGCACTGAAGTGATTCTGAAGTGAGCTCCTGACTTCTGTGCTAGACATGACCAAGGATATCTGATATATATGTGCAATACTTTCACATGTCATCATAATTGTTCAGCACTGTCGGCATATGTGGACAAGCCACATGTAGGCTGGAGCAGCCATGCAAAATGTTATATGGAAATTGTGGTCTGGTGATTGATGTAATCAATGTCCTTGTTTTTTATGCTCCAATTTCAGTTGCTATTCTTGTTCTTAAGTCTTGCCTCTGTATTTTTCCATTCTCTGTCTTGTGTGGATCTATTCTGCACATGTTCTCATCATTCCTCCTAACAATGCAGAAATTTCCTGAGAAATCTGAGCTAGGCTGTATCAAACTTAGGCTTAAGGTTTCAACTAGGGGTACTTCAAGGAAGATTGGGGCACAAAGCAAGAAACCAGGGCATTAAAAAAAAAAAAAAAAAAAAGAGAACAGGACAGGGACATTTGAGTTAATAAACTGGCCAGCTTAGAAAAGTGGAAGCTGTTGATTATGATCTACTTACTTGATGCATTCTTCATATCTGGAAAACAAAATGAGAACAGTGCAGGATGAAAAATTGCAAGTTGAATTTGTACAAAGATAGTTGACCCCTGATAGCATTGTCTATATTGGAAATTCACTCTCCTTGCTAAGATGGTTACAGAATATCCCAGAGTGCTCAGCTGAAATCACTGTTATAGATAAGTGAAATCTGATAGGTGAAACTCTACTTCAGAAAAAGGAAGGACTAAATCAGAGAGTCTATTAAGAGTAAACCTTTATCTAAAAGCAATGTTTGCAACTATTTTCATCTTAGGATACATATGTATGATATCCCATTGTCAAATATGACTTTTGGTTGTTTCGAATACCTGTGGGGCTAAAATGAATATTTTTAAAATTTAACAAGAACTCCTAGTGTAGCCATTCATTGCTCTCTCAGCATAGGCAACATATGGAGGAATATCTTAGAAACTAAGTGTTTCTCTTAAGCAGTGGCTATAGCAGTAGAAAACTGTAATTTGCCTGCTCTTCTGAAAGAATGCAAGATCATTACACAAAAATATAGGAAAAGACAGAGTTGTACGTATTTCAGTCTTGCAATAGCATGCCTGGATGATTCCTTCCTATTTCAGGATTACTGCTGGTATAAGTTTGCAGTGTCAGCTGGCTTGCAGATAATAGAAAAGGGAAGAAATTGGACTTTTACAGTGCTGCTCGCTCCACTTTGTCTGTTGCTGGGATAAAAAGAAGAGATAAGCCCTTCAACTGTTACAGAACTTTTCTGCTATGCAGCACACAGAAAGAACTGTAAGCCCTAAGAGTTTAGGACTTCAGGAGTAGTTTTAAGTCTTGGTAAAATGAGAGCAAAAGTGGCGCCAGAAAAAGCCAGGTAACCCCTAGTGCTGAACTGTTACACATGAGGGCATCTGCTCCAGGCATTATGGGGGCTTTGCAACTGGATTTGTATCAATCATTATAAGGATTATAACTTACCACTACATTCACTTAACCTTTTTAGTGATCCTAGCTGAAAAAGGAATACAATTACATTGATGTGGTAATGCTGCAATAGTTAAATGAAATGGTAATTTCTTTTCTTCCTATGAATTTCTTTTTCAGAAGAAAACACAGAAGGTCAGAAAAATCTATGTTTTAAAAAGGCTAATAGATGAACTTTTCCTTTTCTAGCTGGTTTGGAAAAACAGAGTAAAACACAGGATGCTAAACAAGAAAGTGTGGTTTTTCCTGTAAAAAGTTATATCCCTTTCAAGATGTCACATTGTACTAAAGAAATTCAAAACTCAAAATCTTGGTAACCCATCATTTTTGTAAAAGTGTTTTTGACTGATATGAAATGGTTCACTCAAAGTTAAAATCTCATTTTCAACTGCAATATTTTTTTTGCCCTGTATGCCTGAATTTGTCAAAAAATTGAAAAATGTGTCTATTTCTAAGCTTAAAATTAATTTTGAAAAAAGAATATATTGTACTTATTATATCATTATCTCATTTTGCCTACTAATATAAGAGAAAAATAGTTGTTTCTTCTCCTATTTTTTTTTCACAGTGCAGAATCCCTTTAGGGTAAAAAACAACATTGAAACCAAACTCATATTATGGATTAGTAACTAAGTGCTGTGCATTTTTCAAAATACTATATCAGATATTCATAAATCTAGCTGGTAGATGAGTGGATGGCAGGTCTATGTCAATAGAACTTTAATGGTTTTCCTTTTCATTGATTTCCCTCATGATGTTGAGCACATATTCTTTGTACTATTAGTATTTTATCTCTGACATGGACACTGAGAATACTGTCTGTAATAATGTCACTGACCTGAAATGAAAATGTGAAACTAGGAGGAAAGGTCACGTAGAGAAAAAGTACCAGAACAAAACAAGCCTGTTATGTTTGATCAAATGCCTTTGATCTCAGTGTAATTGCTGAGGACTAAAATTCAAATGGAAGGAATTATGCATGCGTTAAGTAGATAGTTGCATTGATCTCGCCAACCACTGTAACTTTCTCAAGCAGAGATGAAAAACTCTTTTTCAAGCTCATTTTCTGTAGCTGTTTCCAAAGAGTTTAATATAGGCTTATTATTCATAAGAATGTGTTTCTGTCAGCCTTCAAAGTTCCTCATCTTATCCAACTAGCAGCATATCATATTAAGTCCATATCATATTAACAAGAAAACTCTTTCTAACATTTAATACATAATACTTTTGTTGGAGTGGCAGTATGTGACCTCTTTAAAGAACAACTTGTCATGCAAATACCTATTGCAATCACACTTTAGAGAACTTGTCTTCAAAAACAAAGTATTGCTGCAATTTTAAAAATTAAGAATGATATGTGACACTGTTGATTTGACAGAATTTTTTCTGCCTCCCATTTTTTTCCCTTTCCCCTTCACTCTTCCAAATTACTATGATGGAACTCAGCAGTTGAGCAGCATTCAGTTCACATTAGTGTTTCATGAAACCCAAGTAGCACCTTGGGTGAACATTTTTGGCCTGTAATTTATGTGATAAAATCAGATATTTTGTAAATCAATGTTCTGTGGCCTGCAAACAGCAGACTTGTTGTTCTCTCTGTGTCACAACCCATTTAATTTTCTTTCAAGATTTTGCTTGTTTACCTCCCTTGTATAACTAAAATTTTAATTCCCTATGTGTAGTTAGTATTTATCTTTTGCTATAAGAAACACAAATCTGGAGGAATAGGCAATCTGATATTGTTCTATGATACTCTTCAAGTTATTAACATTTGTAGTGTAAAAAAATTAGGGTTTCTAGTAGTGTTCTTTATTAAAGTGAATATAACACAACTTCTGTAATCATATAGTTATTTGTTTAGAAGTTTCAGCAATTGAAAGGGGGCAGAAGGTACGTTTATTGACTATGAAGGAATTTCTTGGAAGAGAAAAACTGTGTATGACTTTTTTTTCAAGGTGAATTGGATACTGGCTAGGATGGAAAACTGATGAATCTGACAGAAGACGTGACAATTCCATATTAAGTGCTATAAGTAAAAAATTGAATCTGGTTTTTTTAACTGCAAAATACTCTGAAATGTTCACTATTTGAAAGTTCATTATACTGATTATAAAGAAAATGAAAATACTTAATATAGAAGCAGTTTTTGCAGGCTGGCCAATCATATATTGTTGCATCCCGGAGTTTGGGTTTAGATTAGGGTTTTTAATTTATGTTAAAATAAATTCTGTAATCCCGTGTTTCCCCCGTGTTGTTCCCCCCCCCCCCGCGGTTTCTGGCCCCATGCTGCCTGCTGCCGGATTCTTACCCCTCTGCCGCTCCTGTAACCACCCTGCCGTCCGGCCCCGGGAAACCCCGTGCTGGCCACCCCGAGCCACACGATCCCGCTCAGCCCGAGGCTTGGTGCCCGCCCCTGCGGGGTTCTCTGGTTGGTCGCTGTTGCTGGCGTCACCGCCACGGCAGCCGCCCCTATTGGCCGGCAGGCCGTGGATCCTCTCGCCCCGCCCCTCCATAAAACCCTATCCCGCCGGCAGTCAGGCACCATTTTCTCCAATGCGAGTGCCCGGAGCAGTTGCGTCTTTCCATCGAACCGCACCACGTGACCAATAAACCGTTCCTGCCAAGCACGGAGTAAATGGACAAATTCCTTACCTCTTTGCCGGTGTCCCTAGCGCACGGTAACAGAGGCTGGCCAGCCCACGTGCCCGAGACACGGAGCCGTGTCCGGGAACCCGCGGCAGCAAACCCCGGCAGCACGTGGAAGCTACGCCACAGCCGGGCTCCCAGGAGCCGCGTGCAGCCGGGGAGAGCAAAAACCCACGCCGCAATATATTAGTTAAAAAACTCCAAAGACTGTGAAAAAAAAAAACCCAAATGTTTTGGAGCTATATTAAATATGTATGTTTTGAATGTTTTGAATTTAAAATAAATGTTTATTTTAACTGGAAACATTTAGGGAAAAGCATACTAGAAAAGTGGGCTGCACAGTCTCAGATAAGTTATCTGACACCAAGCTGAGGGGTGTCATTGATGCACTCGAAGGATTAAATGCCATCCAGAAGACTGGACAAGTAGAAAAAATGGGTCCATGGTAATATATGAGGTTTAAAAAGACCGAGGGCAAGATGCTGCACCCTGGTTGTACCAGGCAATCCCTGGTACTGATGCAGGCTGGGTATGAACAGACTGAGAGCAGCCCTGTGAAAAGGACTTGGGGATGCTGGTGGATCAGAGGCCGGACATGACTTGGCAATGTACCCCCACATGGCTACAAACTCTTTTCAGGTAGCTATAGAGAGTGATAAGGTTGTCCCTGAGCCTCCTTTTCTCAAGGCTAGACAACCCCAGCTCAGCTGCTTTTCATAGGACCTCTGCTCCAGACCCTTCACCAGCTCCTTTGCCATTCTCTGGACTTGCTTCAGCCCCTCAATGTCCTTGTAGTGAGGGACTCAAAACTGGACACAGGACTTGAAGTGTGGCCTCACCAGTGCTGAAGATAGAAGGACAACCACTGCCCTGCTCCAGCTGGCCTGGAGCTATTGCTGATGCAGGCCAGCATACCACTGGCCTTCTTGGCTACCTGGGAACACACTGGGTGTTGTCCAACACCCCCACATTCTCTTCCACTGTGCAGCTTTCCAGGCACTCTGCCCCAGCCTGTAGCACTGCATGGGGCCAGTGATTAACCCAGCAAATAGTGCCAAGCCATGGGCTGCCAGCTTTTTCAGGAGAATGCCATGGGAGACAGTGTCAAAGGCTCTGCTGAAGTCCTTCGCACATTCAGCAGTCAGATCCCTTGTTCATAAAAGAGACCAGGTTGCTCAGGCATGACCAGCCTTTCCTAAACCTATGTTGGCTGTTGATGACTATATTCCCTCACACTGTGAACAAAGAATGGAGGCTTTACTTGGCACTTCTTTTGATATTAATGTATTTATAAAACCACTATTTATTATCCTATACAGAAGTGGCCACATTAAACGAGCTTTTACCTTCCTAATTTTCTTTCTACGTGATTGAAGTTGAGGGAGCCTCTACTTCTGTGAGACCCCATCTGGAGTGCTGCATGCAGCTCTGGGATCCCCAGCACAGGAAGGACATGAACACCTGGAGTGAGTCCAGAGGAAGCACACCAAGATGATCACAGAATGGAGCACATCTTCTATGAGGAAAGGCTGAGGAAATTGGGTTTGTTCAGCCTGGAAAAGAGAAGACTTGCGGGTCATCTAATTTTGACCTCCTAGTACCTGAAGGGAGCTTGCAAGAAAAATGGAGAGACGCTATTTACAAGGGCACCTAGTGACAAGACAAGGGGGAATGGTTTCAAATTAAAAGAGGGCAGCAGTGAAGCACCGGAAGAGGTGGCCCAGAGAAGCTGTAGATGTTCAGTTCCTAGAAGTGTTCAGAGCTGGGTTGAATGGGCCTTTGCACAGCCTGGTCCAGTGAAAGTTGTCCCCATTATGGCTGGGGAGTCTGGACTAGGTAATCCTATAGTTTGTTTCAGCCTAACTCATTCTGGAATTCTGTGATTCTATGATATTGGAATTCTAAACTTCTATTTTTTAAAAAATTCTTGACTGATTGCAGAAGGTTGCAGTGGTTATAGAAGGAATGAATGTCACTAAAATTAATAATACATGAAAATATACACATACAACACTGGATTAAAAGAGTTTTTGAGGATCACAGGAGAAATAGGGCAGGGATACCTCATAATATTTAGCCTGTGCATATCTCCCTCTGTCTCAGAAAATAAATTTGACTAAGCTTGTTAATGCAATTGTGCTCAGAACTCTTAAATGACTGCATTTCATTTTCTGGCTAAAAACAAATCAAGAAACATAATTTAGAAAATTCAGAAAGACACTACTTGACCTGCAGATTTAAGCTTAAAACCTCCCACGTAGATAGCTCGGAAAAGCTATCAACCAAATGTCCTAACAAACAAAAAATGTAAATCTAGCCCAAAAATACTGCTAACTCTAACATAACATAGATGCAAGATAGTTTATGGTAGCTCCTTAATCACATTACTGAGGGACTGTGGAAAAACATATGCTTTTGAAGCTGTATGCTTCATCTGCTGCATCAGTAATTTCTCTGAGTGTTTTTATATAAAAATAAAAAAAGTAACCTAGTGCAAAATAGGTTATTGTGCTACCATGACATAAAACAACTTTTGTTGATACTGCTGCTCTTTCTGCTTCCTTTTTAAATTAAATAATTGGCTTAATTATTTTTATCTGCTCTTGAATGGTATAGGATAGAAAATACGTGTCAAGTTACAAATAAAGTTTCTCTTACTAGCAATATATGTAAATGCCTGTTGTAGGTTGGGTTGGTTTAGTCAGGGATTTTATTAATGTTAGTTAGGTTGGTTCCTTGTACCCCTATTTTCCCTCACAGTGGTTTGCTCCAAGTTATTTACCACAAGAGCTCACCTGACAATCTTCTCACTTCATACAGTTTTATCCCTACATGGGTCTGTCAGTCAGGGGTTGTCACTCCTAGTTGGGGTGTCGGTCTTGTAACCACTCCCTGCTTCTTCATGAAAGTTCTGCATCAATCACCCCACCTTTGCACTTCTATTTGTCCCAGAACACTGTACCCACCTCTGTTATGTTGCCATATGTTGTTATGATCTATGTCACTCCCCTGTTGTTTGTCCTCGTAGGGCGAGCCAGGTTTCCACCCCTGTCCGCCCACCCCCTACTTAATCTGTTGCAAGTCCTTTGTCTGGTCCATTTTGCCTTGCATTGCGCTGAGGGCGATTTGCTCAGTTCTCAGGCTCGCAAGCAAAGTGTCCTTCTCTTGTCCCTTCACTTCCTCTCAGCATGAAGCTACCGAAGCCGTGTTACCCATGCCAGGGCACTCAGAACCCTGGAGCTCATGTGCCAGCTACGACCTTTCAAAGACAGCGCTAGCTGGGGCTTTTTGACTGCTTGAGGTCGTAGCAGGTAACCACCGTAAATGCCTATGCATTTTCTAAGGCATGCTTAGATTTGTAGTTCATTTGTGCCTAGAATTTTCACTTTCATGATGAAATGATAAAAGACATATATGCTGTTGTTGCTTATGTGCTCTGGGTATCCTTGTATCTGCTTTTTTTTGTCCATGGTAACAAGATTTTATTTCCTGTGCTTAATTTCTTATTGTTTAAATTTTTATTTTAAAGCATGAAGGTTAAAACAAGAATTCTTTTATCTAAATTGTTTGAAACTAATTTCTTAGTATTAATAATATAAAATTCCTAAAACAGATCATCTTTGCACTTCTTACTGTTGGGTGGGAAAAAAAAGATGAATTAGAAAGACAAGTATTAGAAGAAAATTGTGAATTTGCTTATGAGAACTATGAAATGAAAGGAAGCAAACCTCAAAGGAATTTAGTGAAATTGCTCTAAAACAAAAGTATGCCAACAATAAGCTTGAGAAGTAGAAATCTAGAAAGTTATACATGCATTGATTCAGAAGCTATATACCTTATGCTTTAAGATAAGGCAATGTCATCTATTTTAATTTTATTTAAGTGCTAAGAAAGGAGCTGGTCAAATGTTTTTGTGAAGTGTTTCTTGGGAAATCATTAGGCTGGACTGAAGCAGGCATGATCTGAGAGTATGACAGATTAGAGCTTCTCATGTGGCTGTAAGGAAGACAGGGGAAGAGTTTGGTCAACAGTAAGATTTGAAGATAAAGGTTTCCAATTTGACTCAAAATTGAATTTATAGAAAAATAAATGCTTTCACCCATTCTGTAATGAGACTGGCACAGCAGATTTTATTTCGTGCCTCAGGGATCAAGTTGCTACAGGCTTTGGAGAGGCCAGACAGCTGATATAAACTAATGCTGTCTCCACAGATGCACCTGAGTCTGGCTGACATGAGGGATTTCAAACACATTTTCCATCAGGCCTGTTCCCATTGCTAATGCTCCCACAGTGGAGTGATAGTTCTTGAAACATTTTCTCTCCATGAAAGCAGGAACTTTCTAAGACTAAGAGAAGAGTCTGCTCTGTAGCTGGCTGTCTATGCCTGACTGCAATCAAGACACGCTTTCAAAGGAGGGAAAAACACCACCTTCTTTGCAAGAGTGAAATGGTGGGAAGAAGAGTGGTACAGTGACATTGCACGCTGCAGCAAGTAATGAACTCCATGACAGAGTTCACTCAGCCAGGTCTTCCAGAAATTTTTTGCATATGTATTATTCATTGCTAGTATGTGTATTGTCTGCCTGGTTTTGTCATGGACATGCATTCCTGTCACTCCTGTATCCATTGTTTTTTAACTTAGTCTAATTAAGTAGCTGTCATCTCATGCTGTTTTGGGGGTTTTCAAAACAAAAAAATGCATTAGCAATATGTTATGATTATTTGAGAGATGCCTAAGGTGCAAACAAGACCATACGCCAAAGTCAATAGTAATATGCAGATGTGTGTGAGAGAGAGATAGTAAAAAACAGAAAAAAAAAAGAAAAGGGGGGAGAGAGAAAGAAAGTGAGAGAGACAGACGGGTTAGGTAGAAATATAGTCACCCTCTCTGTGAATCTGTGAGTGTCCCTTTATTTCTCTTCACTCTGAGCTTCGCAGGGGTGGAAGTCCCACAAAACATTAAGTTCAATGGATTAATATATATTCAGATATATGTGGGAACATCCAGCACCTCCCTGTATGTACTGGGGGTAGTTTTATACCATCTTTTGCTACAGGCTCTGGATCTGTTCCAACTCTTTGGATTGCATCAGTCCTCTGGTGGAAGACCTTAGAAATGCATTTTGAGGGTGCCTCAGTGGTCTTTGGTGGTTTGTGACCTCTTCTACTACGTCTCACATGAATGTCCCGTGTGAATATGACCTCCTCACAGGTGGGGAGTTTTACAGCTGAGCCAGTTTGTGTAAGGGAGGATAACTGGCATAATAAAAAACACTATCCAGCCTCTACAGCATCTGCTTGTAGCCTCTGGTGGTGGTGTTCACCCCTTTTGTCTTAGGCGGATCAGAAGTTTTGCTATCACAACCCAGAATCTCTGCTGGGGGTAATATGAACAACTCAACCGCACTAGATGAGTCTCTGGGCTATGGCCTCCCCCTGCCAAACCTAGACAGAGCTGATTTTCTGCACAGCTGCTGGGTTTTGCTTTCTTTGTGGATACATTCTTCTCCACCAGCCTTTACTGCTCCTTAGACCTGAGATAATTGGACAATTGTGGCTTAACTCACAGTCCAAATTTCCATCCACAGGAATCTTCAGGAGTGAGAGTAGAATGGCTTCAGTGGTCACAGGTGAGCAGTTGCTTCTTTGCACATTTTGCTACAGTGAGTAAAGTCCTTTGGTGATTTTAACAATGTTTGAGCCAACAACTTTTCAGTCTCTCACAATATGACAGTTTCTCAGTGTTGGGGGTCTCTAAAGCAATTAAGACAGACAATGGCCCGGCCTACACTTCCAAGGGATCCAACGAATTCCTGCAGGTATAGGGAGTTAAACATAACACAGGCATCCCTCACTTCCCCACGGGTCAATGTGCGGTTGAACAAGCACACCAGTCACTCAAACAGGTTCTAGAATGTCAATAGGAGGGTACCAAGAAACAAACACCTCAGGAAAAACTTTGCAAAGGTCTCTTCACTATTAACTTCTAAAACTTTTGAGAACCCAAATCCCCCAGTGGTAAGACACTTCACGCTGCACAGAGATCACAGATACAAAGAATATCCACCTGTCCTCATCTGGGACTCACAAACAACCAAAATCGAAGGACCCTATAAATTGGTAACATGGGGACATTAGTATGCCTTTGTGTCTACACAGCTAGGCCTGTGGTGGATCCCACAAAACTGGGTGAAACCCTATGTCGCTAAACACCCTAACAGGCCTCCTGACACTAGAAAGGATCTTTCTAGTGAGAGAGAAGAGAGGGAAAGTCTGTTGGGTGGAAAAGGATACTCAAATTCTCCCTTCTACCCTGACTTTCTGTCCCTTAATACGTTCATTGGTGATTATGAAGTGCTAAATAACCTTTGTTAAACTTTATATTATTTTACTAGGAAGCCATGTTCCCCAGGCCAGCCCTCATTGGAATTTGTTTCATCTTATTTGCCCTAAACCAGTCCTCTGATGTGTGGATCGTCCCACAACTCAGGAAAAACGTCTGGGTTACGTTGGCAGAGGCCCTTAAGCAAGACCATATCTGCTTGTCTACAGCAACAGCAGAAAATCCTATGTCAACCTGCCTAGTGGGGGTCCCATTTAAACCTGAGGAGTACCCTGAAAGCCTGAAAGAACATAAAAAAAAAAAAAAATGTAAATAGCAAATAAAGCACCCACATAGTTTACTGAACACCAGGCATGGCCTATGAACACAAACTGCCCATTTACAAGCCCCTTGTACTGTGGCGAGAATGGGTAGGCAAGCTGCTCAACACGAACAGTGAACCACAAGAACTTGAAATTTAAGGATCTTCGAGTGCAGCCTATTGCATCCAGTTTGTCTACGAACCAAGGCACCATTAGAACAGTACACCAGTGTCCTCCAGTATAAAAAAGATCACCAGGCTAACAGGTGATGCAATAAAATTGAGCATGTTAAGATGGCATCCACAGAGAACCACCAACCTCGGCTAGAGACTAGAAGAAGGTACTTTCCTCATTTGTGGGGCTAGAGCTTAGGCAGGTATCCCCTCTTGTCTGCCTGGAGGTCTGTGCACATTTGGATGGTTGTCACTGTTCACACCCAACCAAACCTAAATTGTGGTTTGGAAACAGAAAAACAATTTGAGAATCCAAAAGCGAAGCATTGATGATTTAGATGAACATTGTGAATTAGAAATTATTCATTGGTCTAAGCTAAAAAGAGCTGCAGTCTCTCTATTTTTACCATGGGTTGCAGCTGCTAAAACACTAGGTGAATTAGGCCACCTTGAGTGTTGGGTAATGAAACAAGCCAATTTAACAACAACTGCAATCAGTGACCTCCTAGCAGATGAAGAAATCACTAGGAAAGCTACCTTACAAAATCGGGAAGCTATTGACTTCCTGCTGCTGCTGCATGGACATGAATGTGAAGAGTTTGAAGGTCTTTGCTGCCTCAACCTAACGTCAAAGGCACCGTATGTCCGCACGTCCCTGTGAAAAAAGCAAAAACAGATGACTGACATCAAAAAAGAACCAGAGGACTGGCTGGGGAACATCTTCTCAGGGTGGGGGTTGACTGGGTGGCTCTCTTCCATTGTTAAATTGGTTGTTTGAGTCATTGTAATTGTTTTTCTTTTTGCAATATCCTTTGCTATTGTAACAAGATGTTGCCTTTCCACTGCCACACACCTCACCTTTTCCCCTCCTGAAATTAATGTTACAGAGACCCCTGATGCTCCTAACTCTGAAAGCCCCAATGCCAGTAACACCGATACTAATGATTCTCCTGGCAACAGCCTCCCACCTCAATGGTGGTATGAGTTATGCCCAAAATCAGCATGTAACCCCGATCCTTTCTCTTTTTGAAAAAGAAAGGCGGAGATATTGCGGTTAGTGTTTGTGTTACCCCAGCTTTCAGTTTTGTAATCTGTGTTCTCCAATAATGGTAGCTTTCAAATCCCTCCTTATGTTCCAAGTTGGTTTCTCCCTAAGTTGTAGCCACCCCTATATAAATCACTCCCCTTTCTCCTCCCCTTTGCTCTCATTGGAACTGGCTCTGTAAACCACCCATCTTACTCCTCCCCTAAGGTTATCCCTTTGGCCAGCTGTTTGTACCTGCCCACCAGTTTTGGCCTGTTTATAAACCCCTGGAGGGCTGCACTGGCCCTCTTTTGCTTCTGAATCTCTGGATTAAAGGTCTAATTGGAATTCAGGGGAAGAGCATGCTTCGACTATTTTGCTTTTTTTCCCTGATGCTGGTAAAGTTAATTCCACTATGAAGCCGCAGCTCTGAAGTTCAGCTTCTGGTGAATTCATCCTGGGGTTGTTCCGTGCACCTCAGCATAGCTGCTGGTGTTCTGAAAGAGCTAGCAAAAGACTTCAGTGGGCTAATAGGTCCTAAGGTCCTCTTAATAGCTAAACTGTTCATCATCTGTAACATGTTTCTCCTTCTGCAGCACTACTGTCTCTCATGTAATGCAGTCCCCCAAGGCACAAAACAAAATGCTGTACCAGATCAAGCATTTGATTTTCTTTACAGATGCAAAGACATCCACTGGATTGCTTTCAAGATGGAATTTTCCTCACTAGTGGTACCCTTTCATAAATAATTGTCATATAAACTTTAAATTCACATCAACACATGGAGATCTTTTAGTTTTTAGCTATTATCATACATTTAGAGCTCTTAAGTGCCTCTACTAAAATACTGTTTATGTTCAGTGACATCAAGACTCTTGGTGATATGCTCTACTCCAAGATACTTGTTTGCCTAGATAAAGTAATTTGCTTTGACAAATCTGTGATACATAGAATTCAATTCTCTGACAAGACAAAGGCTTTTTTATTATTCTCAAGTTTGCTTTTTATTATTCTTAGATTTGCATACACAAAAAAAAGTCAATGTTTGCAGCTAATGTTAACTGTTTGTCAAATATGGTTGACATTGCATGTTAAACTTATTAACAGCATGTGACATACTCTTCAGGGAAGAATTTAATTTTTTCCTGCAGTATTTGTTTTCCATATGTTCCTGTTTTGTTCTTTCACTTCTTCCTAGTAGGTAAGAGAAGAACTATTAAAAAATCAGAGGAAAAGACAAACAGTAACTATAGGATGTAAAGTGAGCATTTTCATAGCTTTGCCCTATACCACAGAGATTTTTTTTTCATTTCTGCTTGCCAGGAGTTTTCCAAAGGTTTCCATGGATGCAGCACAGAATAGTATTCTTGAAACTACCTTTACTATCATGGTTCTAGATTGGTCAGCATGCGTAACAGCATGGGTAAACCTTAGATATGTGATTTTACTGATAATTTACTAACCAGTCGTACGAGGGGAGATGCAACAAAAGTATTGGGATGAAATTAATTCCTGGATATGAAAACCTATTTGAAAGGTCTCATCTACAAATTTGTTTTGATTTAAATAATGACTTTTTTTTTTCAGCTTTTTGATCAATAGCCGTGGATATTGGTCTTGGAAATTAATATAATTAAACACAATAAAAAGAATATTATTTATGCATGTTTTACCGCCCTCCATCAAAGCTAAGAGATAAAATGATTAATAGCAACCAGGGGTCCATAAACAAAATTTTAAAACTAACTCCTCACTGAAATATCAGACTCATCCAGACTCTAAACAAAACAGCTTACTATGGAGACATATAATTAGTATGTCATAGGCTTTGTTTATTTTGCATCTACAAGACAAACAAAGAGTACACATCCCATGTTCAACCGAAATAGTTACATCTGCCAGTACTAGGAGGAGATATGAGAATGAGTCAAGATATTTGCGGGTAACTACAGATTCTATACCTTGTGCTTGACTGGATTAGACATCAAATCTTTTGCATTCTTTTTTCTAGCTTTGAGTGGTAAAAATTCCAAAAATTGTTTAAACAAGTGTGACAATTACCTAAGTATATTATACTGTGCTGTTTCAAGCCAGTAAACAACTGGTATAAGATTTTGAAGTTATGTCTTCTCCCTGCTATCTCTTTTTAGACGCAATTCTTGCTTTACATATATTATTTTTTAAAAAATCTGAAATTTTATTAAGATTTCTGTATTTGTTGCACCTTACATTATAAATAAATTGCAGATCCTAGTAAATTCTTTAGATAGATTTACTGAGTTATGTAAACTGTGTACACCTGAAGTGCTCAGTGTAAGCTAAGGAATCAAATGAAACCATACTGGAACTTAGAGTGATTTGAAAAAGCTGATCTCCTTTCTGACCCCAAGACAGTTTCCCCCACAAAATCAAACAAAATATCAACAAAACAAAACAAAACCCCAAACCTAAAAAAAATCCCAAGAGAAATAGCCTTCTGCAATGTATATATGTTGTAGAAGCATCAGTGTGGTATATAATAAAAAGATCTTCACAGTTCTCTGGTAGGATGGTCACTGCACCCACAGAACTTGGACTTTTGGCTGCAGTCCTGCTGGTGCCGTGTAAATAAACTCTTCTTACTGGGAACTTTCCTGTGATCTGTATCAAGATTTAATAGACTTTAGTTTCTCATTTGTTTGGGAAAGGATATTAATCTACTGGCAAGCAGAAGATCAGATTTATTTCAGCTTTTAGTCTATAAATATTAGTTGAATATAGAAGATGAATAAAGCTTGTTTAAGAAGTCTTGATGATTTTTTTCTCACTGGGCATGTAATAGAAGTTCTTTGCAGACAATATTTCTCTTTTAAATTAAACTCATTCCTTATTTTATCATATATGTTATTACCTAGATCTATTCAATTTTTTAAAAAGCTTATAATTTGCTGTATGTATCTGGTTTATTTTTCATGTGAATACTTCAGATATTTTCTCTTGGACAGCAGTATGTCCAGAAATATAGCAAGGTATAATGATATATGGTATTGCACCTCTCATGGATATAATAATTAGAGAAATAGACATAATAAAATATACTCAATAAATTGTTAAATTCAATTCAAGAGCAATTCCTCACAAGACCAGAAAGATGATGAAGATGACATTTTCTATTTACTTGTACTTATACTACCTAAGAAGAGACAACATATTTCTAATGTGTCAGTATACAGGTTGATGAATCCAGTGGCTTTTAATTAAGTGCTTTGTTCTCTGTGAATTTCATATCTGTACCAAGCTAATACAAAGACTGATTGAGTAGTATTCAAAATTGTTGCCACAAGTGGCCTTTAAAGGTTATAAAGATATTACGCTTAACCCCATGCTCAGAATAAATCTGAAAGAAATTTTTTAAAAGTTTTAAAAACTATTCAGCCCCCATTTCGATCATGTGTTCAGAGAAAGAGTCTCTTTCTACAATGATGCTGGGGGTGGGAAGAGAGGACTTACTGGTAATCATTCATCGACAACTCAGAGCAGGACTGAGAAATGGGTGGCAAAACAACAGAGGCCACTTCATTCAGTGAGAAAAATCAACAATATTAAAAATAAACCACATCTCAGGTAATACATACCTTAATTTTTCTATTCAGAATTCAGATTAGAAACCTTTAAAACATCTGAGGAAAATGTTTACAAGGAATGTAACCCAACCTCTTGCTAGAGGTGTCTGAATTTTTAATCCTATCCAGCAAATTTTCAATATCTCTGACATAATGGTTTCGTCTAAACTAAAATTAATTAATCTCTGTAAAATCTGGCATTTTCTCATATGGAAAAATAAAAGCATTAATTGCCTTTTATTTTTCCTTTCATCTGATCTATAGTCATTCTCTTGAATACTGTATACTGGTTAATTTAATGAAGTGCTTCAATATGTTATAATAAAGTAACTAAATATGGTTATTCAGAAAACATTTGGACTTGTAACATTAGGCTGTAGAGCTACTAAATGTAATATAAGCCATTCATCTTGAGCTGACTGCAACGTTGTTATTCCTAGTGAGAAAGATCTTAAATTGTTAAGAGTGAGGTAGTTATTATACTTCTATGACGTCTACAGCATTGCATAAATTTACCAGCTCTTAAAATATTAAATTGTGATAATTTCAGATGGTACACTGACTCCCTTGAAAGCAGAGGTGACCTAGGGAGAGACCTTGAGATTAGAGGGCTGGACAATCACTAACCAGATGAAGCTGAACAAGGGCAAGTGCCAGATTCTGTACCTGGAATGGGCAACCCTGGATTTACAGACAGGCTGGGAAATTAGAGTCTGGAAAGGAGTGCCATGGAAAATTACTTGGGGGTCCTGGTTGATGTCAAGTTGAACATGACCCCGCAATGTCCTGGCAGCCAGGAGGGTCACCTGTGTCCTGAGGTGCATCAGGCATAGCATCACCAGCTGGGCAAGGGGGGGAATTGTTCCACTCTGCTCTGCACTGGGGCAGTCTCACCTCAAGTGCTGGGGGCAGGTCTAGGTGGCACAGAATAAGGAAGACATTGAGGTGTTAGAGAGCATCCAAAGCAGGTCAGCAAAGGTGGAGAAGGGCCCAGAGGTGAAGCCTTAAGAGAAATGGCTGAGGTCACTTGGTGTGCTCAGTCTGGAGAAGAGGAAACCAACAGGAGACCTCATTGCTTCCCCTATGGAAGGGGAAGAGGAGGGCCATACACTGACCTCTTCTCTCTGGCTACCAGTAATACCAACAATCTTCATTCAAACACTGAAACTTCCTGAGGTAAGTGGTCACTGCATTGAGTTTGCCAGAGTTCAGGAAGTGCTTGGAGAATGCTCTCAGACACATGGTGTGACTCTTGGGACTGTTCTACATGGGGCCAGGAGTTGGACTTTAATGATCCTTGTGAGTCCCTTCCATTTCAGGGTATTCACTGGTTCTATGATTCTATGAAAACAGACAGAAGTCTGTTTTAGAATAGAATAGAATAGAATAGAATAGAATAGAATAGAATAGAATAGAATAGAATAGAATAATTCAGCAGGAAAAGACATTGAATAATAATTTCATACAACTGATTGATCTCTTCAGGGCTAGCTAAAAGATAATGTTATTAATGTCTCTCCAAATACCTTTTAGTATATACCTTTTAGAACACTGATAGTCTTGAAGGGTTATTTCATTGTCCAGATTTTTTCTCTTGAGTTCCAAGAGGGGTTCTCTGTTCAGCCAAACTGCACTTTTGTCCCATTTGCTTGACTTAATGCATGGTGGAATTGCCTGTTCCTGAGCTTTTAAAATAAGTTCTTAGACAATCTCCAGTACTCATAGACTCCTAAGTCCTCAAAGGCAGATTCTCAGTGTTCAGTGCTAAGTATGTTCCTGACTGGTTTAAAGGTTGCTGTCTTGACATCAGGGGAGCAACTCTTCTGTCCTTTGTACTCATTACACTGAAAATTCTAAACTCAACTATTTCATGATAACTGTGACAAAGCCAGACACCTACCACTGCATATCTCACAAGTCGTCTATCCACAAATTAGAAATCTATGAGTGCATCTTTCCTAGTTGACTCACTGAGTACTTGTGACCAGAAGTTTTCTCCTGCAAACTTCACACATTTCCCAAGCCTGCTTGTCACAGCAGTACAGTATTCCCGTATGTCTGGGAAATTGAAATCCCCTGTAGGGCAAAGGTTGCTGATCTCTCTTATCAGTGCTATCATCCAGGCTAGGCCATTGGTAAGACACCCACTACAACATCTTTGTTTTTCATCCCTTTTTTTCGTACAGTGGTACTCCTCCACCGTGCCTGCCCTGCCTATCCCTTCTGAACAGCCTGTAGCCCTTCACGCCAGCACTCCAGTTGTGCAACTCATTACACCAAGTCGCACTAACACCAATGACATCATAGTTCTGGGAACCAAGAATCTGGCAGAGAACTTGCTGTGTGAATTCTGTAAAAATAAATTAAATGAAACAGTGATGACTAAGTTTTTCTTAAGCAGATAAATGTAACATCCAAGGCAGTTCCTCCAACTTAAGATTCTGTAAAGGTGGATAATCCTTGTTCTACTCCCTCCACCAATTATGAGACTAAATGCTAGTAATTATTTATATTGAATAGAGGGGTGAGATACAAATCTTGTTGGAATTCACTGGGGTCCACAAATAGTTAAGAATCCAAATGCCAAAGTCTGGGAAATCCCTATTGATTTCACGAGGGTGTGAATTGGGCCCTATAGCCAGAATCTCATGTACTCTTGGTTAACAGTTACAGTATTTTAAAGCATAATATAAGTTAGAGAAATATTTAAGAAATTTCTTGAAATATTCCTTTATAAAATCTTAGAAACTATGGAACTTTGCTAGAGAATAAACAAAATACAGGAGAAAATATTATTTTTTTCTGCTTTTGAAGGGATTTTCTGTGGGATTTATAAGCCTATATTACAACTAAGGTATCAGCTGGTGTAAACTGCATTATTCATGTAATTTGGCATACACATTGAACATACCTGAGCTATGGATGAGAGCTGTTGATAAGTTCAGTGTCACATAAACTGCAATTGTTAGAATTTGTTTTGGAAAAATCAGGTAGCACGAACAACAAAGAATATCCTGGCTATCCAGGAGCACATTTCTGTGGTTGTATCAATCAGGCATATGAATATATTTCTACAGTGGGTCAGAATACTTCTCTCCATTTACATCTAAACTGGACAATGCAACCATTTCTCCAGCTTCTGTAATTTGCAATGAAAGTACAAGGGAGTGATCTCATGGCAGGTTTTTTTGTACATTCTAAGCTGAACCATCTCAAATATCATATATCTTTTATGTCTTTAACTGTAGATAAACTTATGATGGTATTGAAAATGACCATCCCATTATTGTGCCTCATTCCCAAACTATCATCTCTAACCTGTCTTAGTTGTAGAATGACAGCTGTTTTCTATTTAAAACTTGGACTGCTTCCATAGATATGTGTCATTCAGACCACTGATGGCTCCTCTTCATGTGAAGATTTTAAGAACACAAACATCTGAATTTATTTTTTCTTTTGGATGTATAGCAACAGCAGTACTGCCAGAGGTCTTATGTTTCTGTGTAATAGATAAGAGCTAAAATATCTAAGCATGGGAAAATTGGTCCATTGGTCTTTGAATGATCCTGATTCCTCATTGTAGTCTTTCCTCATTCTGCACACTGGAGGGTAAAAGATGAATTGGAAGGGAAGATGCTTTGCTTTTGTGCTACATCTGAATTTGATGTGTGATAGACTGCTAGTTCAGGGAGCCGGGGTTAAAGAAGTTTATTTGATTACATGCTTCCAAATACCCCCAAAATAAAATGTGGCTCCATGTGCTTATTCCAAATAATATCTGTATATTTAAAGCAAAGTTATTTCCAAAATATGACTTTTAAGGTTACTTTTAAGATTTAATTCTGTAGACTTTCAGTACAGGAAGATATTTTTTTCAAATATTTCTGTAGTTCAAATTTAATTTTACAGTATCAATTTGGATAACCCAGTATCATTCATTCTTGCAGGGAGACACAAAAATTTGCATAATAAAAATAGGCATGTCTCAATTTGATTTTTAAATAAGCTGAAGGGACAAAAAGAATAGGCATTGGTGTATAAATGAGTAGTGCATGTTTAAACAAACTCAGTTGTTCCCAGGAGGAAACTACAACAAATATCATCATCATTAGGCTGTTGATTATCCTGTACACCTTACTCATGTATTCACCTGGACCTGATTTTCATCTTATTTTTGACTGTGTGAGATGATAGATCTGGTACTTTTTTCAACCACATATAAAATAGAAGGAAGAACTAAGTTTCTTTTTTGAGGTGTGCTTTTATGTGTGACAGAGGGGGAATAATGGCCAAAGAATACAAAGTTCTACATGTCTTATTTCCTGGCCATTATATATGGCTAGGCATACAAATATGAGCAAACTAAGATCCAAGTGGGATAAATAATCAACAAATAACAGTACTCTATAGATTTTTTTACTGATAACTTTTTTCAGTCCCAGGTATATTTTTAAATTTCATGGTGGACAAATCAACAGTCCTTTTGTGCAATTATTTTTGCAACAGGAAAGAATCTATACTATCTGGAGACTCCTGTAAAGCACAGTGGCACAGGACAAGCCAGGTAATGCAACCTACTGGTTTGCATTATTAAGAAAATTGTCAGAAGGTCAAGGGAGGTGATCTTTCCTTCTATTCAGTACTGGTAAAACACATCTGGGGAACTACGTCCAGCTCTGCGCTGTTCAGTACAAACTCAGGGACTTACTGGAGGGAAGTCCATGCCAGGAACATAAATATGATGAAGGAATTTGCACATTTCTATATTTGAAGAGAAATTGAGTGTCTTGCGACTGGTTCAGCCTGGAGAAGAGAAGGTTTAGATGGGATATTATAAATTTGAGTAAATACCTAAAGGGAGAGTACAAAAGATAAAACCGGGCTCCTTCCAGTGGTGTTGTGACAGTGGTCACAAAATAAAACAGATTTTGGAATCTTCATCCTTGGAGAAATCAAAGGCCCAGCTGACAACACACTTGGGCAATCTGCTTGTGGTTGAATAAGGGATTTAACTACATGACATTCAAAAGAGCCATTCTGTGATCCCATGAATATGAATGTCAAGTGGCAGTACTCATATAAAAGTGAGAAGTGATTATCTGAGTGCAGCATGCAGACTTCTTTCTGGTACAGAAAGTGTCACAGATGTGCTGATGTTTACTGGGTAGGGAGGAGAATTTAAAAAGAAAAGGAAAAAAAAAAAAACATGTAAAGAAGAACTAAAACTCTGAGAGTTTCCTAGGGAATAATATCCATTGATAAAATATTTGCACTACAGTGGCTGCTGATCTGCAGGTTTTATTTAGTTATCTTTTACTTATTTACAAGATTTAATTATGATAATACATAAGAAATACCTCAGGAGATAACAGATACTTTTTATTTTAGTTCTGGTAATTTCATGAAAAACTCAGTGAGGATCAACTGAAATAGATGCCTCCTGTACAAGTAACAAGTTATATAATGTGCCATATAATTTTGAGAATGTCTATGTTAGTGCCTGAATGATTGGAATTGAGATGCTCCTGAAAAATACAACACAAAGATACTATATCTTTACAAATCACACTACATTCTTGATTTTTGTGGGGTTTTTGGGAAAAGGAAGATGCATGGACTTGAGAGTTTTTTTCTGAGTTTTGAGCTAAAGAAATATTACACATTTAAGTAATTATGAAATTAATTTTTTAACCTTGCAAAACAGACTTTTTCACACTGTTTTCCCATTTAGACTGACAGTAAAGGTTTTCTCAATCATTAGAAATCATCCTAGGTTTGTTTTTATCTTCTCCACCTTTGGAAAATGCACTAATTATTTAAAAAAACCCACTTATTTCTTGCGTTCTTCTCTTGGATTGAATTCTTTATTTGAACAAGTTCAATACTACTGCCAGTATTGAAGCCATGCACCAGTCAAGTCAGGAGGGTGGGGAGAAATGGCAAACCTAGGCCAAAATTTCTATTCAGTCTGTGCTCAGCTTTTCCTTGTATAAAGCAAAAATGTTTCTCACTTGTCTCAACACATCTATGGCGTTTTTAAGTTACACATTCTAATTCGCAAGGCTGCTTCTTTGTGAGGTTTGGGACAGTTGTCCACAAAAAATGGCTCTGATGCCCACTACAAATTGATGTACAGTGTTCTTGCTATATACTGTTTGCATTTGATTTGCATACCTTCTTTCTTTTCTTAGAGTGGCAAAGTGAGAAAATCAGACCAGAAGACCAATAGCATATGATACTTTTGTTGAAAAATTTTAGTTATGTAGAGAATTAAAAATGAGGACTAGCTTTTCTGAAGGTGTTTATAGAGGCCTAAATTATTATCGTCCCATTTTTTAGTAAGAACTAATTTTAAGTCTGGACTACTGCTCAGACCCCATTTTCACCAAGGACAATGGGAGATAGGAAGCAATTTGTACAGGTATAAATTATTATGATCCCAAATACCCATGAAAGAATATCAGTCTGAGAAACTTGTGCTTTTGAAGTCTCTATAAAGGAGAAAATTGTTGTATCAGAGATAAGAACCACTCTGCCCCAAGGTTGTGGTCAAGTGCTGAATCTGTTCCAATACTTTGTTGTAAATGTCAAATATCAACAGCCTAAATATATCAGCTTGCATTTACTTTGTTCTGTTTCACACCCTTTAGGTAAAGTTTGTGGTGACCCTTATGAGCTGAGTTTCAGGCCTGTTCTAGAGGCAGACATCACAACCATATGTGATTTGTTGGTCCTTTAACTATAGAAGGTAGAAATAAACAACTGATGCTACAGCAAGGTAGGAAGAATGGGGGGAAATAATCCTGGCTTTTTAAAGAGACAGAGTTGCCTGTCTCTGGATATGAATAATCAGAATAACCCAACTACTTTTGAGCAGCAACTTGAGTTGCCTGTCTCAAGGGTATGAATAATTAGAATAACCCAACTATTTTTGAGTAGCAATGAGAAGATACTGCAGGCAGTGGTAGTCTTGTAATGTATCTCCACATGCCAACAATGTGCACTCTTAAGCATGCATTAACAAGACTTGTTTGAGGAAGTACTTAATGTTAGCATCTTCAGAGTTGGAAGGGCTAATGAAAATAATGTAACATTTATTTGAAAAATGTAGAAGCAACAGTATTTTACATAGCCAGCCCCCTCCTCACCCCCAATTTTTTGCATTCTTTCAGTTTAGCTTGAGGACATTCAGAATTTTATGATGAAAATGCAAGAAATAATTTAGTTTATTTCACTAGAATATATACTCAAGTTTAAATTACAGTGATTACAGTGCTAAGTTTAACTTGGTTTTAAGTGTTAGGAAAGTAATACTAGATACATGCAGTGACTAGCTGTTAATATATGCAGTGTGTAAATCACAGGTTATTATTTGGCTGCAAAATTACCTCTTTTCAATGTGAATATAAAAGAATCTAAAGCAGGGAACTAGAATATCACATTTTGTGAAGGATTGATGCTGTATCCCTTCCACATCCAGCTGGGGGTAAATCAGGTAGCTTAACTATCAGGGAGATTCACTGAAGCTAAAATGATCAGTATGGCCAACAGATTCAGTTTCAAAAAATACCTGCATATACATATATTGATTAGGGTTGGGGGATATTTCTAAAGGGTATGATTAATTCTAGTGTATTTCTTTAAAGAAAGATTATAATATATTTTCTAGCATATTCCTTCTGATTATGCATGGAAATATATCTCAGTGACCCTCAGATTACTAGTAGACTCATTTGTCTCACAGCTAGAGATAAAAATTTATTAAGATACAGTAGAGTGAAATATATGAATGCTTGGGAGAAATAGAATCACATTAAGTTTTGTGGTCAGTCTGAATCCGTAGCTGACAGTGAAAAGGTGTTGTTTAATAAAGTTATCTCTATCTTTGAGTTGTGCTCCATAGAGGCTACATGAGATTGACACAAAACTCTGAAAATTTCTTGAAATCAGTTTTGACCTTTAGCTTGCAGTGCAGTGCGATGTTTGCAACCTAAAGACTCCAAAGGGAAAACAGGAATATGTGAACAGCGACTTTGAATTTTGAGTGCAAGACTGCTTATTTTCTGAGTTAGCTAAACAATGTTGTTGCAGTGTGCAGCTACGCAAACGGAGCAAAAGGGCTTTGTGAATTTGAGATGGGAGTTTCTATTTCCTAAACCTAAAGCTGGAGTTTCTATTCTGTATTTTTATGTGTATTCATCCTTCCCCCTGAAGTTATTCCCATTGGATTTTACCTATAATGTATTCACACTGGGCATTGTTCTATTGGTCTCACCTTATCTCTTATTTTCCCCTATAAAACCTTTGTCTGGACCCCAGACCGGGGTCACTTGTACGTGCGGCGATCGGGCAAATACAACCTACTTTGGACTGCACAACAAGTGTCCACTCTCTTAAGTCTCTTTGTCTCGGTCTTGCTCGTGCTCTCTAAACAGCTGTGTCCGTATCAAACGAACCTGCAAAGGTGTTTGTCGCTTCTCTCTCTCTCTGGCGGCTCCCGGAGGCGCCTGGCCAGCGCTCCGGGAAAGAGTGCCCGGGCGAAAACAAGGAAGTCGGAGAGAGAAGAAAAGAACGAAAAGCGACACAATGTTATAGTCCTTTGATGATGTACTATAGCATACATGAACCCACATCTTTTTGATTGTCTGGAAAGCATGTACCCACCCACATCTATCTAACCATGTACCCACCCACATCTATCAATGCAAAACAAACAAAAAGCTCATATCCCAAACAATTTGAATCTGCTGGGAAAGCTGGGAACAAACCAGCTCTTTCTAATCCTTGGTTTTCGTACATACTGAACACCTAAATCGTACATGTTGGCCTTTTACAGACAATTGTTTTATTCAGTAAAATTTAATTTCTAGTTGATATGGCAATATTTTTTTTTAAACTAGCTTTTAATACTTTTAATAAAAGTAGGCTACCACTTTCATTGGCACAGGTAAGAGCAGTGCTGTCAGAGGTAGTGCAGCAGGTTTGGTTAACATAAGACAAGCAGCTTGCTCACTGCTGTCTTCCATGTCCCATAGCCCCAATCAAACTAAGACAAAGCTCTGCTGCATTTGTCAAATGCCACATAGCAATACAAAAACTTCTTCAGCACTGCAAGAGCTATCCATGTTGACTTCTAGATCATCTTGGAAGTGCCTCCACAGATCTACAGCTGGCATTAATCAACATACCTGCAATGACTTAAAAATAAAGTTTAGTTATGCCAATTAAAGTTACACATCTACTGTTATTATTATTTTATAGGAGCTGGCTTAGCACCAGAAATTCAGTTTTTATGATCAACTGTATCAACTTTTAATGATACTGCCTTAACATTCAAATGAAGTTCAGAGGTTAAAAAAAAAATTAGTAAAACAGTTTCCCCCACCATGTTTCCTGAGTTTCAATATGCTTTTTCTTGGTCAAAAATCTTTTCCAATAAGTTAAAATGAATTGCAGTTCTAGTTTAAAAAAAACCCATCACGTCATACACCCTAGGGAAAAAGCTGGGCTTACAATCTACCTAGCCTCTAAAGTCACTTGCAGGCCTCCTTTCTGTGCCACTACAACAAAAATTATTATGGCATCCAGATAACGCCTTCATGTCTAAAGGATGGGGTTTGGATGTCATTCTCCAGTGTTAATTTCTATAGTTTTTCTGGAATGTTGGTTTGCTTCCTTAGAAATCCAGAAGTTTATTTAAGAATTTAGGTACTTTTAACCCTATAATTAGTAGAAATACAAGTCAGTTTCATAAAAATCTATGTTGTTTTCAGGGATTACTTACACATACCACTATTGCATCTGCTGTCATTTCTAAAATAAACTTCACCCTTCATGAACTGTTTGAAAACAACAATGAGCTTCTGTGATGACAATACAGTACACATACAGTGTAATTCCTTGGAAGGCTCTTCTTTAGAAATCAGTTTGGTATAAACCTATCTCTGGAAAATGAGCAAAAGCAAGTAATAAGTAGTCAGATCATTGTTTATTATGTATATTTTCAATAGCTGGGTACTGGGAACAGTATGTTTAACAACTTAGATGCTATCTTTATATCCACCATTAATGAAAAATATTTTTTAATTAGTGTAAGCCATTCTTTCATTTGATAGATGCAAAAATGGAAGGTAACATATGTAAATGAATTAACACTGTTTTTTTCCTCACCTTTCCTTCTGAAGTTTTCTTTCATATTTTCTCACTCCATACAAATATAATAGAGTAATCAATCATATGATATTTTTCTTTTGACTGTTTTGGCCTCTTGAATACATTTATGTAATCAGCCAGAACCTCCTTATGCCATATCCTTTGTCTTGCTGTATCTTGCCCTGTGTGCCATTTACTATTTACCTCAAATAGCATTCTACAGCCACTCAAAAATTATTATCTATCTGAGAGATCAATAAAATTATGGTCTATTAATAACACACATTATAAGGGGCATGCCAACATGACTGTCATATTCTCTTTTGTGAGACCTGCCGTAACATAGAAAAAGCTGTCAGAAGCCCATTAGAAATAAATCATTCTGACACCATCATTCTGCTCTTTTAGTAGTGGGGTGTCAACATCTCGGTATTTTCATGTTTTGGTAGATGGGAGGGGTGGGGAATAAAGTCCTCTGTTACTAGCTAAAGACTTTGAAAGCTTAAGTTCTGGTGTGGCACAAAACCGAAACAGCAGATTTGCCGAAGAGTCACTGTAACAGACTAGTGGTGGCAACACACTGAGCATTTGAAAGTATGTCTACTTAGTTACAGTGAGAGACTCTTGAAAAGATTCACACCAGAATAAAACTAAAAATTACTGACCGGAATCACTTCAAGTTAAATTAAACCCATTTTTTTGATGTTATATGTTTGCTCATACAACATGATGAAAAAGGATGATACTGCATCTTGTGTAAAAAAAGCTCATCTGACCTTAATGACTATAAATCCTGATATGAGTAAAAAATCTGGCTCCTCACAATCTACACCTCTGTCATCCATTTCATGGGATGATACAACTGAAGAATTATGATTGCCTGGTTTGCTCTGAATATTACACAAGTCTCACAGTGGTCAGCTGCAATCAAGGGTGTGGATTTATTGAACCAAAGCACTTAAAAAGTGATCTAGGTTGCTCTTTAAAATAAGTAGTATAGGTAAAGAAGAATCTAGGGAAAGTAATTATAATATTTTCAGTCATTATTGAGTTTATATTTCACAGCAGATGATTGTTAATTATCAGATTTGCAGCCTGATTTTTCACTTTTTGTGTTTTTTCTCAAGACTGAATGATGTAATCCTTTTGGAAGAAATCCTGCCAGTCAGTAGGATCTGTTTGTTTAGCTTATTTTCAGACAAGGTCTACACAGGAAAGAAATTATTTTAACTTGGATCCTTATGTAGCAGAAGCTTGTGCATTATTGTACAAAGCTGAACATATGCTCTCCATTCCTGTGGGAGAAATCTCTAGAGGCCTTTCTGTGAGAGAAGAAACAGGTACAGAATATGGTGTGAGTTAACAACACCTACAACTTAGATGTCAATCTGTTGTGCTAGGTAAATGCATTTGAAAATTCCTGACCACAACCTGAAGAGAGAAAACCGGTTCCAATTTGTGCAGGAAAGTATCAAGTAACTGTGTCACAAAACTTGGGCCATGGTGCTTTCCTCTCCCTAAATTTACTAAATTTCTATATGGAGTTTTCAAGGACTCAGATCAATGTGTTTGAAGATTGGAGTGGAACTGTATGGCGGCCTGGGATCCCAGGGATCAGCTGCACCAGCTCAGCCTGCCTGGGTCCCTCGGGCTAGCTCCCAGACGCAGGCAACTTAGCGAGCAACTCTGGAGTGATTTCAGCTCTAGTGAATTCAGCTGTTAGAGATTTTGCTCTTTGCTCGTAAGTGCCTCTGGCAGACGCAGGGATAGAGAGAGGAGAAGTTCCCCTCTCTGCTGGAGTTCTATCCTCACTGCTGGAGTTCCGCAGCAGTGTCTTTATTGGCAGCTCCTGCGAAGGTTTCCAGTGACAGCTCTTCTGCTTAACTGGGCAGAGATGGGAGTTTATATAGGATTCTGGGGTGTTGGAAATTGTCCAATGGCCAGGGTTGAGGAGAATATGACCTATAGCCTTACAGAGAGATAAAAAGGGTCTGAGGGCGGAAGAGGGGCTGCTTTGGTCCACTCATTATGACTCTGCATTTCTTTTCTTAGGGAGGCCTTGCAGGGCCTCTGCCTGCTACAACTCCACTTTCTGTATTTAGTAAAAAGGCATGCCCTATAGTTCTTTTGAAACAGTGGACAAGGCATGAGAACATCGCTAACACAATGAGAATTACAATGAAAATCCACAAAATTCCCTTAACCAAAGATGCAACCCATCCCGTTAATCCCCATTGACTGAAAAGGTCATTGACCCAGTCTGGGTTGCTTCCTACTTTTAAGTCCTTCACAAGTTCCTTCAGTTTCTGGATGTTAGCGTGGATGGATTCCAAGTATGAAGAGAGATTGAAGCCACACATCCCTTCAAAGTCTTCACAGCCATGTCCATGGCTAGCAGTGGGAAGTCAATCGCTACTCGATTTTGAAGTGATACATGTCTCATGGTTTCTTCTTCCTTTAAAAGATCACTTAGTGCAACAGAGGTAGCATTGGCTTGCTTGCTGAGCCAGCACCCTAAGTGATTTATTTCCCCAAGAGGTTTAGCTGCAGCCACCCAGGGTAGGAATAGGGAGACTGCAATCTTTTTTGCTTTGTTCCAATTGTATAATTTTGGATCGCAATTTTAATAAAATTCTGTGTAGGATCTTTTGTGGCATTTTAATTCACTTTCTTTTTTCAAATTATGTAACAAGGTAATATCTGGAATGAGGGTGGAAAGTTTTCTAAGGCTACAGGGACCTCCCTGGAGGCAGGAGGGGATCCCAGCCCGTACTCTGTCACCACAGATGAGAAACGTTCCCTTGGGCAATACTTTGGGGTGGAGAGAAGATACAGAGATCACCTGAGCAGTGTAATTGCACCAATCCAGATAGTAATAGGCTATAGTTAATGGGTGATACATCCTTTCTGTATGTGTTTTTTGTCTGGTCAATTTCTGGCCAATTGTTCTTTGGACGTCTAAAGTAAAATTTGACGCAGTATGTTGCCTTAGAGGACCCCAACAGGTCCAATTCTTGGGATTCCTTTTGAGCATTGAGCAACATTTTTGTCCACTCGTCCTAAGTATCTACCATGTTGGGTCTCTTACCTGTGGTGCAGAGGAGCTCTGAATTATAGATGGGCCAGTCATCTGCTACGAATGGAATCCCTACAAAACATGTGGAAAGTGGGTTATCAATGCTTCGCATGGATAAGCACATGTTATCCTGTTTTAATGTTTTCACTAAGGTTACCCAAACATTGTGGCTAGGCCACGGGCTAATCCAGCCGTAGGCATACTGTACGTTGAGGAGCATCCAGGCAGCAGTGAGGACAGCACAGATGGAGATAATTTTCATCTTTGGACAAGGATGGGGCTTCTGATAGGGAATATAAGCAACATTTGTTATCTTTATGGTGGTAGGAGAGGGTTTTCTCCCTTGTTCCTTTCCTCCTTTCGTCCCCCCTCCCCTTAATATATATATATATATATATATATATATATATTTTTTTTTTTTTTTTTTTTTTTCCTATATTGGCTAAGGATGGGGGTATAAGGTTAGAGATTTTTGGTTAGAGTTAAGAAGTGAAAGCAATAGGGTTTTTTTTAAACAAGGGGTAATAACATGTCATTCAGAGAACAAGAGAACAATTTGTGTTCAGGCTGTTTCTAGCTTATGGCTTAACTGCTACAGCAGAATGTTGTTCCACTTTCTGTTTTGTCTGCTGTCGCATGATGGGACGGTCTTTTCTTCTGTATGTGGACATTCGGTGATGTCTTTATCTCCAGGCAGAACTTGTCTGTATTTGACTCTGGGGAATTCTTGTCACTGTTTGTTGGAGTAGTGTTTGCATTGCCTAGGTATGGTTTAATGTTTTTTCCTGGGTACCATCTTGGACCCAATGGTAGTAGAACACATACATACCCTCTACCCCAAGTAATCAACTGGAAAGGCCCAGAAATTTGATGTGTTTCCAGGTCCTTCACTAGCACTGGTGGTTTCTCAGTGAGCTTTGCTTGGGTGGTATTTGCAAAGTGGAGAAGTATTGGGGGGTCAGGTTCTGATGTTGTACCATTTAGGAAATTGATGAGTAGAGAGCCTTGCAAAGTCTCTCAACTGGAGATATGATTTCTGTCTCTCTTCACTGCTGATTGAGGATTCTTTAAAGGGCTTGATGTGTCCTTTCCACAACTGATTGTCCTGTGGGTTTTGCTGGTATGCCTTTCTCGTGTTCTATTCCCCATTCACTGAAGAACTCTTAATTTTCGAGAGGTATAGGCAGGTCCATTGTCTGTTTGGATTTGTTTTGGTACTCCCAGGGTAGCGAATGCAAGGAGGAAGTGCTTTATGGTGTGCTGTGTAGTTTCTCCTGGATGAGCTGATGCAAATATTGCTCCCAAAAACGTGTTGACCGATACGTGCACATATTTTGACCTTCCAAAAGGTGTGAAGTGAGTTACATCTGTCTGCCACAGCTGGCAGCTATTCAGTCCTTGGGGATTGACTCCTGTCCCCATAGAGGGTATCTGGTAATTCTGACAGTTTGGGCATGTGGCGACAATAGCTTTTGCTTGATCTTTTGAAAGCTTGAACATTCTAATAAGGGCAGGTACATTTTGATGGTAAAATGCGTGTGACAACTTTGCCTGGGCAAAGATGTCAGGAACGTTAGCAGTTTCTATTGCCATGGCCAATGCATCCGCTTTCCTGTTCCCTTCTGTGATGAAAGCTGGGAGGTTGGTGTGTGACCTCACATGCATTATATGGTAAGGTTTCTTTCTGGGAGAGATTAAGCATGTTAGTGCCAAAATCAATTGATGTAACTTTGGATTGGAAACCTCTTTGAGAAGAGCATGTTCTGCTCTCATAGCTATACATGCAACATATGCAAAATCTGTGACCAGATTAAAGGGTTTGTCTTTGAATTTCTTAAAGGCTCTGACAGCAGCTGCTAATTCTGCAATCTGTGGAGATCCCTCCACTATTTGGATATCAGATTCCCAATTTTGAGTCTTAGGGTCCTTCCGAGTCATTACAGATTTGTGGGATGACCCTGAGCCATCTGTAAAAATTGTTAGAGCTTTGAGTGGTGTTTTACTTTGAACTAATTTTGGGGTCAGATTAAAGACTGCATTAAAAAGTTTGTGTTTTGGGATATGAATGGAAATTTAGCCTGTATAGCTGTCTAGGGCAAATTGGAGGTTTTCACTGGTCTGGAGCAAATATTCCAGATCCCCAGTGCTTAGTGGCAAATATATGCATGTGAACTCACACCCAGCAAGGGAGTGGAGGCGAGTTCTGGCCTTTTTTATTAAATGTCCCATTATTTCCTGGAAGGTGGTAATTGTCTTTGAAGGTTGGTTATTTGTAAAGATCCATTCCAGTATCAATAAAGGGTCTCGGAGTTGAAGATCCCATTGGAAAATCAGTCCATAGAACCGGGGTGCTTTTCCGAGAATGATGAACTGGAAAGGCAGCTTGGGCTCAAAGCGATGGTCTTGGTGTGAAGACAGGACTTCTTGGACCTTGGCTTCTGTTGTGATCGTGCGTGGAGAGTCTATGTCCTTGTTGTGACAGAGAAGGTTGAACAGGGGAGCAAGGTCCTCTGTTGTAAATCCTAGCAAGGGACGTACCCAGTTGATGGATCCGCACAGACTGTGTAAGTCTCTCCGGGTTTTTGGGTCATCTTGGATAGCAAGCTCCTGGGATACAATTGTCCTTTCCCGGATCAGGAATCCAAGGTAAGTCCATGGGTTGGTGTATTGTATTTTGTCCTCACGGATCTCGAACCCTGCTTTTTCTCTGGTTTCGATTGTCCCTTTAACTGCTTTTTCTAAGTAAGTTTTTTCTGATGCACAGACCAGGATATCATCCATATAGTGGTAGATGATTGCATCTGGAAATAGGTTCCGAACAGGAGACAGGATGTGAGCAACGTACCACTGGCATATGGTGGGTGAGACTTTTAGTCCTTAGGGGAGATATAACCAATGGTATCTTTTGAGTGGAGCCTCTCTGTTAAGAGAGGGAATGGAGAAAGTGAACCGTGGAGCATCCTGGGGGTGCAGCAGAATGCTGAAGAAGCAGTCCTTAATGACTATGATGGCAAGTGTCCAGTCTCGAGGCAGCATCAATGGTGAAGGCAGGCCAGGCTGGAGGGCACTGATGTCCTCGATGACCTCATTGATTTTGCCAAGGTTGTGGAGGAGCCTCCACCTGTCCGTCCCAGGTTTTTGCAGTATGAAGATTGGAGAATTCCAAGGGCTGGTGGTCTTGACAATGTAACCTTTGGCGAGCTGTTCTTCCACAAGGGCTTGTAGTGCACGCAGTTTTACTTTAGAGAGAGACCACTGGTCGATCCAGATCGGGTCTTGGCATTTCCAGGGGAGCCGAGGGGTATCTGGTAGTGCGCACCCCTCAGTGGCCCCAGTCAGAAATCCTGACTGGAAATACATAGGGAGGCTCCCCATTGGGATAGAACATCCCTTCCCCAAAGGGTGATGGGGGCTCTTACCACGAATGGGTGGATGGTTGCCAGCTTGCCTTCCAGCCCTTCCACGAGGATGTTGTGCCTTCTTTGCATGGACACTGTGGCTCCACCAATCCCTGAAATCATTCCTGCTACCGGTTGTAGTCCCCAGTGTGCTGGCCATTCCAAGCGAGCGATGTTGGTCACGTCCGCACCGGTGTCCAGCATCCCTGGTAGGTGGAACTTTTCTTCTCTGTAGGATAGACCACACTCGATGGTAGACTTACTTGGTCCCACAACTTGTGCCCACAGTGCTGTAGGGTTGAGAGGAAGCTGTTCCCTGTGATTCTTTGGGAGCAAAAAGGCTTGTGCGATAGGAGTTCCCTTTGAAAGAAGAAATGGTAAGTCCGTGCAACACAGCTGAACAGAGATTTCTTGTCCTGGGTGCACTGTTTGTACCTCTGGAATAACAAAGATTTCCTCTGGGCCATGGAGAGTGTCACCTATAATTAAAATGTTAAAAGGACCACCTTTTGGCCCATGCTTGCCTGTGGGAACATGATAAACATCCTTATTATTAAAGTCAATGGACAAAGCAGTTACCAACTGGTGCCGTGTTCCCATCTGTATCTCTCCGTGGGTTGGATCCTCTCCATGTGTCCTGGAATCTGCGGGGATGACGCGTGACTGGATCTGGGTGGCTTTTGATTTGCTGTCTTTGCGCGGGGCCTGGCCGCGCTCTGCTGGAAGTTTCCCGAATGCTGTTGGTAGCGCTGCTGATTCTGGGATATTTGGTAAGTGTTACGGGGGTTTTTGGGTAGGTGACCTGTCTGGACAGTCCTTTATAAAATGTCCAAATTCCCCACAGTAATAGCAGCGGTCCTGGTCTTTGGAAGTTACTACTGCATACGCACCAGAAACTCCTTCTGCGATACCCTGAGAGACTGCTTGGGCCACTGTGTTTTCAGTGGACAGATGACGTGTGCAGCTTTCCACCATTTGCTCTATGGTGGGTTCTGTATCCAAGGGTAAGGCCCTCAGAATTGTTTTACATCATTTGTTTGCATTTGACAAAGCAAGCTTGCACAATAGTTCTTTTCTTGCTTCTGTGCTCTCTGTCTGTTTTTCCAGAGCATCTTTTATTCTGTCTACAAACTTGATAAAGCTTTCATCTACTCCTTGTTTAACACTAGAGAAGTGTTGGGTAGGGATAGAATCATCTGGGGTAAGAAGCAATGAGGTTTTTGCTGCAATAGCAAAATCTTGTAGTGCTGCCTTAGGTAAGGTGTTAGCTTGGTCAGAGGGTTTCTGTAAATCCCCTTCTCCGGCCAGCTGTTGGACTGTAAAATCTGGCTTATTTGCATCTTGAGCATAGGTGTCTGATAATGTTTTTAATTGCCTTTTCCACTGTCTTTCCCATAGCATATTCTGCCGAGGAAAGAAGGCAGTTGGCAATGTTTTTAAGGTTGTGAGGGACAAGGACATGCGCTGAAAAAAGCGCTTCAAGGAAATTTCTGAAAATATGTGAACTTCTACCATGTTCTTTGGCTATATTTCGTAGTTGTATCAGTTCTTTATTTGTGTTAGGTTCCCACATTGTTCTAGCAGTCCCCCCTCTTTTCCCCTTTATATAATTTACTGGGAAGGCTGTAATTCTCTGAGCTAGTTCCTAATCCCCTGCCCGAGTCACTTCCATTTTAATTAGAGTCCATGGATCAATTTCTTCTATGTCAGATTCAGACTCACTATCCTCTGATGACGTGTGTTGAGGAGGTGCTCTATGCTTTTTTTGGCATATTGGAGTGACAATTTGCAGGGGTGTGGGGGACTGGACAGAGTGTGGGGGGGCAGCTGGCTGGGCTTGGCTAGAGGGAGGCAGCAGTGGGGGCGTAATGGCAATGCCACGTGTGGCACAGCCTGCGCAGGGCTGTGGCATGTGGAGGAGTGGGGTGGCACCATGGGGGGTCCTGGAGGTGCTATTAGGGGGCCATTGTGGGTGGGTGGATGCAGTGCTTGGGAATGCAGGCAAGGGAGAAGCAGGGGAGAGGAGGCGGTGGGGTTGGGGGAAGCTGCTGCCGCGGGCACCATGGGGGGTGCAGAAAGATTCGCTGGGGCTGTGGCAGGCAGGCAGGCAGGGATGGTAACGGGGGTGAGGGGCATGGCGGCGGGGGGGAAAGGCACGGCGGCGGGGGTAGGAGGAAATGTGGCAGGGAGCGCGGCAGGCTGCATGGTGGTGTTGGAGCAAGGCGGGGCAGACCTGATCGAGACCGAAGTGATTATACCTGAGCATGGGGGGGAGGGCAGTGTGCACACTGTGCAGTGTATTGCATAACCGAGGGAGCTGAATCCGTGGTTGCTGCGTCCGCCGGGGGGGGGGAGGGATGGGCACAGGAAGGGTGGGTGGGGGCGGCGTGATTCCCCTGTTCCCCGTCCCAGGAAGGGGTAAAGTGGCTGACAGAGGGCTGTTATCTGGCAAATTAGCATTTGAAGGGACAGTGCCTGCTGTTGATAGAGATAAGAATGGAATTTCTTCACCAGGGGAAATCTGCCTAGGAATTGAGCTCTCTCTGTTTGACAGCTTTAGTGATAGAGTGAAACACAGGCAAGAATTTAGTTACAGAAAATTTTTCATTAGTTTAGAAAGCATATATTCTTGTCCCTGCTGTGCCCCAAAAAGAGTCTGAACTGATCATGTTTGTGTTAGTGTCTGGAAATTGAGAAAGGATCCATGTTATAAATTTTTTCAAGTTAGTTTTTGAAAGATTGCCTTTAGAGAAAGAAAAGCTGCTAGTAGTTAGGATTTCTAGGATTTGTAAATATAAATCTCTCTCATTCTGGTATTGTTTTAATTTACTAGATTTTGCTCCCATTGCTGTAAGTTCCCTTCCCCTCCTGGCCGTGAAAAGGAGAAAAAAAAAAGCCAAAAAACCCAAACAAACAAACAAAAAAAAAAACACCACCACAAAAGGGACCCAAGATAAAAGAACGCAGAAAGGCTGTTTTAAACTTACACTTTTTTTTTCAGCCAAATGTGGGTCCAAGGCTGCTGGGTGGGTGGTCTGCTTTGTCCAGCTACTGAGGAGCTCATCCCAGATGTTGATATTCAGGTTCGTTGGACAGTCTTCGGATAACTTGCTCTATAACAGAGAATTTACCCTTAGAGGGTCGTGGCAGGCCCGAGGCAGTAACGATCCTGGCTCTAAGGGTGCCAGGATGTCCTTTCTCCTGTTTGGGTGGCCATGTATGGTGGCCTGGGGTCCTAGGGGTCTGTCTGGCCCCCTGGGCAGCCACTGCCATAGGTGTCCTGGATAGTGCTGTGCTAACAGAGGGACCTGTCTGGGTCCCTCGGGCTAGCTCCCAGACGCAGGCAACTTAGCAAGCAACTCTGGAGTGATTTCAGCTCTAGTGAGTTCAGCTGTTAGAGATTTTGCTCTTTGCTCTTAAGTGCCTCTGGCAGACTCAGGGATAGAGAGAGGAGAAGCCTGTATGGAGTTCCGCAGCAGTGTCTTTATTGGCAGCTCCTGCGAAGGTTTCCAGTGACAGCTCTTCTGCCTAACTGGGCAGAGATGGGAGTTTATATAGGATTCTGGGGTGTTGGAAATTGTCTAATGGCCAGGGTTGAGGAGAATATGACCTATAGTCTTACAGAGAGATAACAAGGGTCCGAGGGTGGAAGAGGGGCTGCTTTGGTCCACTAATCATGACTATGCAGTTCTTATCTTAGGCGAGTGACCGCCAGGGAGGCCTTGCAAGGCCTCTGCCTGCTACAGAACTGAGGTTCCAAACACTGTTGGAAAATTTAATCCAATAAATTCTGAGTGGAATGAATAAAATAATTTGTTTTTACTGGTAGAATTCTATGCAGAATTAACTGCTTTTTAACTTTAACAAGTAGACAAGTGACAGTTTCAACTGGTACTTCTTGTGGCACAGAAGAAGTGATGAAATCCCCAACTGAGACACAAGGTAATTGAAACAAAGAAGAAAATGATATGTTAGTATCTGTGTGCAGAAAACAGGACAATTTGCATAGTAATTATGATTATAAATGTTAGTTAAACAATAACTAGAATACTGGAAAACCCTCAAATTCCAGAGAAGGGTTTTGATAGATCATTTGGTGAAACATGGACTTCCAGGGAGTTTGGTTCTCTCCAAGTTCTTGCCTAGCTGCCAACCACTTGGTATCCTGTCTCTCTGTTGTGGTATGGATAAGACACAGTTTCTCATTGGGGGGCTGTGGCTTCTCTCCAGTTTCTGAAGCTGACGTGTTGGTTGTGGTCTCCTGGCTTGGAGGTTGGCAGTTAAGTGTGCATATTTTCTCAGACCATGAAACAGAGAAGACCCTGTAACAACTCCCCTCCCCTCCCCCTCCCCTCCCCTCCCCTCCCCTCCCCTCCCCTCCCCTCCCCTCCCCTCCCCTCCCCTCCCCTCCCCTCCCCTCCCCTCCCCTCCCCTCCCCTCCCACATGATGACATTATTGGGTTGTTATTTGTCCGAAACCTTAACTGGTAAAAGTTCAGAAAAAGAAAAAAAATAAAAGTAGAATCAGTCCTTTCGTTTAGTCAGTATTCAGTTTGTGCAGTTTGCCAATGCGTCTTTGATATGAAATTGACACTTTTTCAGTGTCTCGCAGTCTGTAGGGGAATTTGACCCAGGGAAGTGGTCACAACACCAAGCCTGACAGAGCTCAAGAATCATTAGGACAATGTCCTCAGGCACAGAGTGATTCTTGGAGATGTCCTCTGCAGGGCCAAGAGTTGGCTTTCAATCCTTGTAGCATTGTAGGTCCTTCTAAGTCAGAATGTGATACAACATTTTTGACAGATTTTTTCCACCTGTAAACTAATATATTGTCATTGAAGTTCAATCAGATCTCAATTTTTAGGGTTGTTGCATCCAGGAGTTTGGGTTTAGATTAGGGTTTTTAATTTATGTTAAAATAAGTTCTGTAATCCCGCGTTTCCCATGCGTTGTTCCCCCCCCCCGCGGTTTCTGGCCCCCTGCTGCCGGATCTTACCCCTGTGCCGCTCCTGTAACCACCCTGCCATCCAGCCCTGGGAAACCCCGTGCTGGCCACACGATCCCGCTCAGCCCGCGGCTCGGTGCCCACCCCTGCGGGGTTCTCTGGTTGGTCGCGGTTGCTGGCGTCACCGCCACGGCAGCCGCCCCTATTGGCCGGCAGGCCGTGGATCCTCTCGCCCCGCCCCTCCATAAAGCCCTATCCCGCCGGCAGTCAGACGCCATTTTCTCCCATGCGAGTGCCGGGAGCGGTCGCGTCTTTCCATCGAACCGCGCCGCGTGACCAATAAACCGTTCCTGCCAAGCACGGAGTAAATGGACAAATTCCTTACCTCTTTGCCGGGTCCCTAGCGCACGGTAACAGCGGTTGGCCAGCCCACGCACCCGAGACACGGAGCCGTGTCCGGGAACCCGCGGCAGCAAACCCCGGCAGCACGTGGAAGCTACGCCACAGCCAGGCTCCCAAGAGCCGCGTGCAGCCGGGGAGAGCAAAAACCCATGCCGCAATTGGCGCCCAATGTGGGGCCAAGGCCAGCGCTGAGCTGATCGCGTGGACGGAGGTTCACCGCGGAGCTCCAGGAACAGCGCCGGGAGCCGCCGCCGCCGGCCAGGGGCCGCGCTGCCGCCAAGGGGGGACCGCCGCCACCAAGCCAGAGCGGGCAGCGGTCCGCGCCGGACCACAGCTCCGTGCCGGACGGAAACCGAGAGCAGGGGCTCTCCAAAGTACGTCAGTGAAGTCTCCGTCGCCCACGAGGGACCAGACAGTGTGTCCTGCGTGGGACAGGAAGTGCAAACTTTCGCAGCCAGGAGGGCAGAAGAAAGGACACTTCCCGGGACTCCCGGACCCTGGTGGCAGCTTTTCTTTGCAGAGACTTCAGTCTGGTAAGTATTAGTCGTGGAAACGTGTCCAGCTAATACGGGGAGGGCTGGCCGTGTTCCCGAGGTTGGGACGTGCGGCGCGCAGCACGAACGGCATCCGCTGGAGTCGCCTGCGTTTTTTTGCTTTTTTTTTCTCCTTTTTACTGCCCCAGGGGTGAGGTGGTTTGGGTGGAAGAAGCATGGGGACCGTGCTATCTGCCCAACAAAAGGAATTTTATTCCCAAGTTAAAGAAATCCTTTTGGTGAAGGGCCGATACCCAAAAAATTTAGTTAAGAAATTTGTCCGGTGGTTGTTCTTTGCTTTCCCCCGTCTGTCTACCGAGGACGCGCGCAAAACAGAATTTTGGGAGCAAGTGGGAAAAAGGCTAGCAGAGGGGATCGGTAGGGATTCCTCCATAGATGACTGCTTCCCTAAATTCCATTTGTTGATCACGGATGTGATAAAATCAGACCCCGCGCGAAACTCGGTTGGGGAAAGGAAAGAACCATCCGGAAAATCTGTTACTCCCTCTGAATCTGTTTCCCCATCCCCTTCTCCTACCCCTTCTTCCCCTAACCCGGGTGGGCGAGGGGGAGCACCCCGTCAGTCTGAGACGTAGGGCAGCTCCACAAATGTGGACCGTGCGCCTGGCTCCCCCAAGCCACCCCGGCGTCCCTGCCTTAGCGAGATCGGTCGATTCGCTGAGGCCACGACCCTAAACCCCTTTTCCAATCCCTTTTTCCCAGTTGAAAATCCCAGTTTCGGCGCTACCCCGCGCAGTTCTGTTTCTTTAAACCCCTTTCTTTGTTCCTCTGAGGAAGCCGAGGCCACGTGGTTGATCCCTTTGTCTTCCCAAGATGGAGGGCGGCCACCTGGCAGGGTCTCTTCTTCCCACAACCCCTTTCTGTTCTTTGTTCCCGGTGTCCCCGCCTTTGACCCAACCCCCACCTGCCTTCCTGTGGGCGTGGGCGCCGCCCCCTCGGGAGGTCAGGTTACTCCCTCACCCATTGTTCCCCCTCGAGTGAGTGTTCCCTCCAGTCCTTTGCATGTCGTCCCTGCTGAGTCATCGACTCCGCCCTCCTCCACCGGGGAGAGCTCTGCCATCTCCACCCCGCTGCCTGAGAGAGGCAGCCCCCATCCTGTTGCCCGTACCCTCTCCCCATCTTCCCATGGGTCCCGGAGATCCGGGTGGGAGGGAAGAGGGGAGAGGGAGGAGCGGGAACCCCTATCCCCATCTTCCCATGGGCCCCGGAGAGCCGGGCGGGAGGGAAGAGGAGAGGGGGGGGACGGGAACCCCTACCTCCAAGTTCCCATGGGCCCCAGACGTCTGGGCGGGAGGGAAAAGGAGAGGGGGGGGAATCGGAGCCCCTGCCTTCACATTCCCATGGATCCCGGAGACCCGGGAGGGAGGGAAGCAGGGGGATGTGGGTTTCTGAGCATTTTCCAGATTCTGTGGAACGGGTCGAGCCGACAGATGAGAGGCATGTAGAGGGATCAGAGGTTCAGGACAAGTTTGTCCTGGAAGCGGCATCCATGAACACTGCTGCCTTGGATGCCGTGCCTCCAAAGAACGCTGGTCCGAAGCAGCCTCCAGCAAGACGCCAGTGCTTCCACTGCAATCAGAGAGGACATTTTGTGGTTCAATGTCCGTTTCTGGGCAGGGCACCCCCAGGGAAAGTGGGAGGGGGGAGAGGGGGGGAGGGAGATCCCATTCCCCCAAAAAACTGAAGAAACAAGGCGCACCTGCCTCGCGTGAAGATAAAAGTAAGGCAGGCCACAGCACATTAAGGGGAGCTGTGATTGATCAAGTAACTGTGCAGGTGGTAGTTCAGAACATCAGGGTGCCTTTGAGCGTGGCAGATGACCCCACCAATCGGGGGTTGCATCAAACCGCAGGCGACGCAAAAGAAAAAGGACCCTACAATCTCCTTAAAAAAATGTTTTTCCCCAAAGCCCCAGTCTGTGTGTGTCCCAAATCCCCATGTTTGTAATAAAGTTGTCCCAGTTTCCCTATCCCTAAACACCCTAAGAAGAACCAGCACCAGCACCATCTCCAGGCCCTCTCCACCTGCGTAGCAGTCACTGCAGTTGCAGCAGCAGCAGAAGCTGGAAGAAGAGGCCACCGCTTGAGAGACTGCATCAACACCACTGCTTTCTTTTTATATTTTATTAAGTGGGGAGATGTTGCATCCCGGAGTTTGGGTTTAGATTAGGGTTTTTAATTTATGTTAAAATAAGTTCTGTAATCCCGCGTTTCCCACGCGTTGTTCCCCCCCCCGCGGTTTCTGGCCCCCTGCTGCCGGATCTTACCCCTGTGCCGCTCCTGTAACCACCCTGCCATCCGGCCCTGGGAAACCCTGTGCTGGCCACACGATCCCGCTCAGCCCGCGGCTCGGTGCCCGCCCCTGCGGGGTTCTCTGGTTGGTCGCGGTTGCTGGCGTCACCGCCACGGCAGCCGCCCCTATTGGCCGGCAGGCCGTGGATCCTCTCGCCCCGCCCCTCTATAAAGCCCTATCCCGCCGGCAGTCAGGCGCCATTTTCTCCCATGCGAGTGCCGGGAGCGGTCGCGTCTTTCCATCGAACCGCGCCGCGTGACCAATAAACCGTTCCTGCCAAGCACGGAGTAAATGGACAAATTCCTTCCTCTTTGCCGGGTCCCTAGCGCACGGTAACAGCGGTTGGCCAGCCCACGCACCCAAGACACGGAGCTGTGTCCGGGAACCTGCAGCAGCAAACCCCGGCAGCACGTGGAAGCTACGCCACAGCCGGGCTCCCAAGAGCCGCGTGCAGCCGGGGAGAGCAAAAACCCACGCCGCAAGGGTAATATCCTTTGCAGATGCAAATTGGTGCAGATGCCACGGGCCTGATAGGGATAAGCTTAGAATTGCCTTAGAATCTTAAACAATCACCACTTTTATGGAAGTAAACTGTGTTTCAGAACCTGAAAATTTAGAGGATGTAGCCTTTTATATCAGTATACTTCAGAAAGAAATTATAACTTCAGCATATACATGCACTAAAATGAAAACCTGGAACCAAATAAACCCTCCAAAAGCTATGGAAATTCTAAATTTAATCTGCCTGAAGAATTTTATTGTGGCTTCCTTCACAGGTGCATGTGACGCAAACTGGTCCATTGTCCCCAGCCACATGTTCACTGCTTCAGAACAAACCATAGTAAAAACCCCTGAATTGCTATGTTGCATTTTGTTCTTTGCCGCATCAGTCAGTGTGTGGTCCAAGCCTTGTCTTCTACACATTGTTCAGATGAATCCTTGACAACAAACTTGTTCCTCTCCTCTTCAAACCTGAGTGCCTCAGTGATGCACATCCATTTATATTCACAGTTCCCTTGGAAGGGAACTTATTGCATCCCACTCCTATGTGGAAAGGAGCATCCAGGATTCATAGATGCCTGTGGTTGAAGAAGAACAGGAGAAGAGTCAAAAAAAAAAAAAAAAAAAAAAAAAAAAAAAAAAAAAAAAAAAAAATTTGCAAAGTTTTATTAGCAAAGAAAGAGGAAAAGAAAGAGAGAAAAAAGGGGAGAATGAGTCAGGAGAGGAGAGGGGATCAGCAGTTCTGGGTCTAGCACCCACAATGTGTCTAGAATCCTGGGGTGTTCCGCATTAGCTTTGTGGGAGTAACTTCCTGTAGATCAGTTTTCCCTCCTGGGCTTTGGGGCTTTCCCTCCTGGGCTTTGGGGCTTTCCCTCCTGGGCTCTTCACATAAATGAGATAGCAGGCACAACACAGTCTTCTGTATCCTTCTGGAAATAGTTCAGCTTTGAGGGTGTTTTGGTGGTCTCAATCTACCTTGTCTGCTCCTTGATCACATTTTGGTGCTTGCACCATATGTTATGCTGTCATTGTGGACCTGAAGAGGAAAACTGGCTCCAGAAAGGTGCTGCCATACTTTTGTACAGCCCCCTTTCCAGGAACATTCTGTTCTAACTGCCCTGCTTGAATGGTCATCAGAAGAAATTTTTTCATGGAAAGACTTCTTAAACTTAGGAATTGACTGCATGGGGAGATGATGGAATAACAATCCCTGGAGCCGTTTAAGAAATTACTGGATGCGGCACTAGTGCCATGGTCAAGTTGAAAAGGTGGTGATCAGTCTAAAGTTGGACTCAGTGATCTCAGAGGTCTTTTTTAACTTAAAGGATTCTGTGAATTTGTCATTGGTGTTTGAGGAAGAGCAATGCATTAATTCCTTACTTCTCCGGCTTTTGGAGAGGAAAGATGGTATCACAGCCATTTCAGGACTTCCAGCTGAGAGAATTGAACTTTTTCTCTTCTAACAATTTTTTTTTCATTTATTTTTTTTTTCCAAAACCAAAAAGGCTTAACTGTATCCAGTTAAGAGATTAATATTTTATACAAGAGAGATCAAATGTGTGTTGTGGGTACCACTGACAGTTTTGTTACAGGAAGCATATAAAACAGGTATCAAACAAAAAAACCCCAACCCTTAGCCACACCCTGGGTTTGAGTATGGTTAGCTTTCTTATTTTGAGAGAGAGTTGCACTGGATATTTTTTGAAAAACTACGTGGGATATTTTTTGAAGGATGTGGTGTCGATAACTTGTGTGAGCGTCCAGAAGTATATGTACTGCCACCAGGGAATGTGACTAAGGCAATGTGACTAAACTAGCACTGCTCCTTATGTCAGCCAGGCTCTGCACTCAGGGTCAGGTGGGACCTCCTGAAGCAGTCTTTAACTTTTGATTGACAACTCCCACAGTTCTTGGATTACATTCTCCTCCCGGACACAGACAGACACCTTTTTCACATTTGAATCAATAGGGCTGCATCCAGGAAAGTGTGTCAATGGAGGTGGGGCTATGTAGTTGAGCAATTATAAACTCCTTTTATCCTACAATAGAGTTTTTCAATAAGCAAACATAAAGAGAAAAGGAGTAAGAACTATTGTACCAGATAAGATTACTCTAAATTTAATTAATGTATTCTTGCACTACAGTATTTAAATTCAAACTAATTTAATAAATACATTAATTATTTTGATTAAATGGAAATTAATATGGTAATTCACTATGCCCTTCAGTTTCAAGAAAAGTGTTAAGTCTTTTACCAAATGATATGTTCAGAATAGAGGAGACCAGGGAAAAATATAACTCAGCATTTTTGTCCTCTCAGAATCTTTCACAGTTAATAAGTCTTTTTATAGAGCTGTTTTTCTTAACCTTTTATTCCAGAAGCACCACTTCACTCTTAAAATAGTCCATATATCTCCCCAGGTATTTTTGTCAGCTGGAAGGGAATGTAACTAAATGCTTGCTTATTATTTAGGTATTAGAAATGTCTGGTTTGTACAAAAATGTAGTGTGTTATGATTAAGAATGACAAGTTAAACTTCTGGATAGTTAAAAAAAACAAACAAACAAAAAAAAAAAAAGAAAACAAAGAAAGTAACCATATATCCATCTTCAGAATCTGTTATATATTTTAACTTTCCATATGCATGCATTTTTTCTTCTTTTTGCATTTACTTCCAGTTCATACATGAACTGGGAAGGAGAACTGTTGATTCATGAGACCCTATTTATGACTGCCAAAAGACTGAGCAGGACTGTTTTAGAGTTCTCCAGTCATGAAATTTGTATATGGGCATGAATTTAAATATTTGCATGGATTGTTGATGCAGTAGTCTACTGGAAAGAATATGTGCTAAAGTTTATTAATCCTGTATTCAGATCAGCCTAGATATTTAGGTCTTCAGTGAGTGACTAAATCCTATTGTCTAAATGGTGTTTGTGAAGCAGATTTGGTCACTCAGATAATATCTTCTGTAGAAATCTAGCAAATCTGCTTAATCTATGTGTGCTGTGTTTTTCATCTTCCAATCCTGACCTTTGCACTATCCAGAAGAGTGGGCATTTTGACCAACTGTGTTTGTCTACTTAAGTTTCCTTGCATGGAGAGCAGGGTATATGCACAATGATCTCATCCAGCTGTGCAACCAAAGTGTGGCCACGGTATCGATACTGGAAATAGGACTCTAAGGCACAAAAAGCCTGCATCAGTGGAAGCCTTTATCACTAAGTTAATGATTTTGACATACTATCTCTGACTTTTACAGTTTGAATGATTTAACCCAAAGCATATTTCAGGGACTCGCAGACTGGAGACCATATTCCAGTCCTGAAAAATGAATGTGTGTCTCATCAGGTTATCCTCACAGAGAGAGAAGTAAATGGGACATATGGTTTGTACTTCTGGTTAACTCATGCCTTACATTGAAGTGTAAAATACCAAAACTTTCTTCTGTATTTTAATAAAATTGTCTCTGGTTTCCATAATAGCTGATAAGTTGAGCAGAGCAATCACAAAGTTAAAGGACTTCTTTGAAGAATCAGAAATCATTCTTTTAGATAGCCTCACTATGTCATAGCTAAGTATTACCAGTATGCTGTGGAAGTGTCTGTGATTGAGACCCACTAGACAAAGGGACCTGGCAGTGGTGTGACATAGCAGAACAGAACTTTTTGCAGGAAAGCCATCAGGCAGAGCTCTGCAAGATGAAGGGTTGAGGGGTGACCTCAGCTACAGGGATCAGAGTCAGGAAAGGGGACCAAAAGCATTCTGCTCATGTTTAATATTTGTACTGAATCTACTGGATATGGGTTTTTTCTCCCTGTTGGATTAGAATTAAGTCAGAGAACCCAGAATGTGTTGCATGAATGAATAACAGGAAAATATATTTTAAAAAGTCTCTGACTGTACCAGAAACAACTGTTGTACTATGATTTAATAGAAAATGTATATACATGTATATATATGTGTGTGTGTGTGTGTGTGTGTGTTTACATATACACACATTATGGATTTATGGATTACCTCTCAAGTACTACATTTTTCTTGAGATTTATATGGAGGTCAAAGTTATTTTTCATATATATTTATCATTCTTGTTTAAAAAGTAGATCATGATATTTTTTAAAGCGTATTTTAAGATAAAAGAAATCCCACATACCATTATTTACAAATGCATTGCAATTTTTCTTCCCTCTACTCCCTGTGTTTTGACAGTACCTTTTAGAAAAGCTATGCTTTTAAATTTAGCCTCTGTAGTGAGGAATTTTAAATCCATTTCATGAAGGTGGATGAATAACATTTTATTTTCTCTATGTTTGCATGTTGTCCTAACACCTTGTAAAGCCAGGGTAACTACATTACAAAAGCCACTTAAGGGATTTGCGGTATTTGTAACAAGAGTCTCATTTTGCAATAAAGTTCTCATTCTTAAGCTCCCCAGTAACCAACTATTTTAAGTTGCCTTTTCTAAGCATTTGTACTCTTGGTGCAGACCAGATCTCCAATGCAACATAAGAAATCCCAAAGAAAGGGTGTACAAATATGTCTAAACTAATTACATTATGGTAAGCAATTTTGCTGTCAAACCTGTTTCCATCCTGCCTTTTGGAAGATAGCAAGTTACTATGGGTCACTTTGAGACTATGAGATAATGTTGAAGCAAACAACTGAGACTTTTCTGTAGTGATACTATATAATTTTAATAAATACCCATTAATGCCCTTGGTTAATTAAATTTCAAATTTCATTTCTTATATAGCAGAGAACTATGAAATATGACTGTTTACTACAGTACAAAGCACTTATTTTTTATTGAATCTTTTCTGAAGATCTCTGTTTTAATGCTGTATTAAAGAAATTTAAGTTTAACTTAACCTCTAACTTAACCTTTAACTTAGCCTCTAATTTGCTGGTTTTGATAGTTGAACATTGCTACCCCAACTATCAAAAGGATTAGGATTTAAAAGTTATTTGTTCTGAGACTAGTTAGCTGTTACCTGGTTAAAGAGGAAAAGGATTTGGCTTGGTCCTTACATTTTTCTATCTCTTCCTTCAGTTTCCTTCAGGTTGGTAGTTTGACTGTTTTCACTTTATAAGATGACAAGAAATCTTTTACGAATCATCTGACATTCTGTTCTTTTGAGATACATGCCAGTTATCAGGATGATTGTTATAAGAAGACTGTTGCAGCATTCTTTTTCCAAAAAAATTATTGGCCAATATTTTAGATATTACAGTTCATTAATAACAGGAAATATAATACTTCTTGTTAATTTCATTTTTAGAGGCTGTACTGAAAATACTCTTTAGTTATACCACTAGATTCAGGTGGCAGAACTCTTTTTCTAACTATTTTCTTTCATGTGATGATTGTTTCATAAAAGGAATATGAACAACTGGGTCAGTGAGGACCAGAACACAGGACTCTTTCTTTCCAAATCACTGAGTTGATACCTTAAACAGCTGGAACAGAGGCTAGACAGAGTTAAGAGGAATAAAAGGATATTTATTGAAGGGCTTTCAAAGGCCACACCCTGTCAGTACCAGAGCCATGGCTTTGGCTCTGCACAGATGGCTTGAAGATGGAAACAAAAAGAGGGCTTGGTCACAAGATCCCACATTTTTATAAGTTTTGGTCCATTAGCATATTGGAGCTAATTGTCCAGTTATAGCCCTAGCCAGTGAAGTCCCATCCTTCTTGTTTTTTCTCTCTTCAGTCCACATTGTTTATACTCTTGGGCCTGAGGTCTGGATCAGCTGTCCTTGGGTCCCCAGCTAGAGAAGGAATTGTTATGTCTGCTTACTCTGTGAAGAGAACTTACTATCCCTGTATATGAAAACCCACACCTTACTATCCCCTTGTATGAAACCTAGACCTACACACCAAAGCAGCACAAAATCCAAAAAAGGAAAAAATAGAAAGCTAAAACCCAAGGTATCAGAGTCATACTCATGTTGGTCTTTTTTCCCCTATTAAAACTATATTCTATATTCTATATAAACCTATATTCTTTGCTGCACCAGTGACACTGCTTCAATAGGAGGGATTTTTTGGTGACCAAGCAGTGCAGTAAATAATTTCTTTTCAGGGATGAAAAGAGAGTATATTATCTGCCAGTCAAGAAAAGACCCTGAAAGATGGACAAATAAGATCAATAAAACAGAGAATTTGTCATCTCTCTTGACAAATTGTGCAAATCTCAGAAAAAAGCAATTTGTCTTTTCCTTTCCTTAGCAAATCTGTGACTGGGATGATTCCATCCTGTCTACTGGCTACCGCTTTAATAATTCTTCTAGGAAAATTACATCCTTTCATTTAATCAACCTTTTTCTTTAAAATAATCTATTTTCTATGTGGCAATAACCAATATTCTTTCCTATTAGTTATAGAAAGTATGAAGGACAAAAGCTGAATGATAGCTCCCCTCTAGGGAAGGGTAAATTCAAGGTTTTTCAATGGTACTTCAGTGACTCAGGACCCTCCAGTTTATTTAAAAAGTAATAGTAGAAAACTTTAAAAGCCAATTTTTTCAGCTTCTTAGTGAGTTGACAGATTTGAGTCAAAAACAATTTTATCTTCTATCTCACAAAAGTTTAGTTCCCAAAAGTTACAATATACAAGGGTATCTTAACAGCAGAAGGGAACCTGAAATGATGTCTAAACTTTGAGCAAATAAAAAAATTAAGTCTGACTCTGTGAAGCTAGGGGACAAAGCATAACTCATTTTTTTTTCATACAGAAACAATAAGTTTTTTCCACTTATGACAAGAATACTGTGTTTCTATGGAGTTTTGATTTGAAATTCTGGACTTGTTTTAATTTTTGAGAATTTTTCCAAAGACTGATTATATGTCAGAAATATATGGTGGAAAGAAGACAAGTTGGCATAGAAATACTGGATTATTAAAAAAAAACAAAAACCAAAAACCAAAAAAACACCATAAATAAAATGACAGAGATGCTCTGGTTTATTTTTTTTTCCAAAGAACTGGTAAGCAAGATTTAATTTTGAAGGATAACAGTTATTACTAAATCTGTATTTGTCTGGCTCATGTTCTTCCAGATACCTGTTCCTCCAGATTGTGGCTAGTTAGGGACAAATCAACCCAGGACTGTGCATGGAAAATTGAACTTTGCTTAGCTAACACCAGTTGATAATTGTGCCTTTCACAGAATCACAGAATATGATTGGAAGTGATGAACCAGGTAGGCCACAGTGAGTCATCTGGTCTAACCTCCCTGCTCTGCTCAAGCAGGGTAACTCTAGAGCACATTACGTAAGGATTGTGTCCAGATGGTTCCTAAATACCTCCAGTGAGGGAGAGTCACAAACTCTCCAGTCTGTTCAGGTGAAAATTCCTGTGCATTAGTTTCTGCCCATTACCTCTTTTTCTATTGCTTGGCATCATCGAGAAGAGCTTGTCTCTATCCTCTTGATGCCCTCCTTTCAAGTGCTTATAGGCATAATTGATCAGGTCCCCTCTTGGTCATCTTTTCTTAAGACTGAAAAGCTCCAGCTCCCTCAGCCTCTTCTCATAAGAGAGATGTTTCATCTCTCCTAATCATCTTTATGGCCCTCCAGAGGCCCCATTCCAAGAGTTTTATATCTCTCTTGTACTGTAGAGCCCAGAACACAAAACTCCAATTATAACCTCACCAGGGCTGAGAAAAGGAGCAGGATCACCTCCCTTGACCTGCTGGCAATGTTTTTCTCAATGTACCCAGGATCCTACTGGCCTTCTTGGCTCCCAGGACACACTGCTGTCTCATGGACAGCTTGTTGTCCACCAGGACCCCCAGGTCCTTCTCTGCAGAGCTGCTTTCCAGCAGGTCATCCCCAGCCTGTGCTAGTGCCTGGAATTGCTCCTCCCTAGGTGCAGGACCCTGTTTGTGCCTTTGTTGAATTTCAGACAACTTTTCTCTGCCCATCTCTCCAACCTGTTGAAGTCTTTCTGAAGAGCTGCAGAGCACTCTGGGATATCAGCCACTCCTCCCAGCTTTGGATCATCAGTGAACTTGCTGAGGAGGCATCTGCCCTGTTGCATCCCGGGTTTGGGTTCAGATTAGGGGTTTTGATCTGTGTTAGCTAGCAGAGTTTTGTGTACGCCCGTGCACCCCCTGTGTTTCCCTCCCCGTGGTGGTCAGCTCTGGGTCCCTTACCATTGGAACTTCCCCCCGTCACTCCTGTAACTACTCCCTGTCCCGTCTGGAGATTTCTGTGCCCATCACCCCGTTCCTGCCAGCCCCATTCACCACAGAGCCTGGGGTCTGCCCCTGCCACATCCCCATTGGTTACCCCGATCCACGTCACTTCCCTGTAGCCTGCCCCCATAGGGCAAGGAGGGCTTCTGCTCTCCTCGTCCCACCCCCGATAAAACCCTGCGCCTCCCGGAATTCGGGGCCATTTTTGTCCACACGGAGTTGGGAGAGGTCTGCAGCTTCTCCATCGTGTCTCCCGTGGCCATTAAAGCCTTCCAGCTGCCACGCAGACGGATTTGGACAATTCCTTCGCCTCTTTATTTCGTCCCCTCGTGCCGATGGCAAAGTGCGGCCAGTGCACCCCGGTGCGCAGCAGCAGAAGCACCTGGGAATGGCGACAAGCACCGGCCCTGCCGAGAGGCAGAGGCACCCAAGCCAGGCACTCGGGAGGTGACCGGGACCGAGAAAAATAAGGCATTGTCACACTGCCCTCCACCCAAATCATTGATGAATAAGACAAACAACGCTGGGCCCAGTATGGAACCTTAGGGAACAATACCAGTGACAGACTTCCAACTTGTGACCCTCATTCAGCCAGTTCTCATTGTCCAGTCATCCAGTCCACACCTCCTGAGTTTGTCTATGAGGATGCTGCGAGAGACAGTGTCAAAAGCCTTGCTGAAGTCAAGGTAGACAATGCCCACTGCTCTCCCTACTGGGAGTTGTTTCATCATAGGAGGCAATCAGGTCAGTCAAGCATGATTTATCTTTATTGAATCCATGGTGACTACTGACCACCTTTTTGCCATCTGTGTGGATAAAAATGGTCTCCAGAATGAGGGACTCCATCAACTTTACAGGGATTGAGGTGAGGATAACAGATCAGTAGTGCTTTAGGTACTTCCTGTTTTTGAAGGTTGGGGTGACATTTGTTTTCTTCCAGTGCTCAGGCATTTCTCCTGGCCAAAAATGACCCTTCAAAGATGTTTGTAAGTGGCCATTAATATGGTATCCACCAGCCCTCTCAGTCTTTCTGCTTGTCTTTATAGAGGGGAAGGTTGTAGTCCACACTGGCATCCCTCTTCATCTCTGGAGGCACAGACACTCCTGTTAGTCACATTTGCATCTGTTCTCAGTGTATTCCCTCCAGAAGGACCAGGTAGACAAGACTGGTCAGTAATGGCTTCTATTCATCTTGACCTTTATAGGGTGGTGATGAAAGGATTCTTCATGTTGTCAGGTTTCTTAGTTATCTGTGTCTTATCTGATACCAATTTAAAATATTCAAATGCCTTATTTCTCTTCTGTCTCTGATTGAGGAATTTATATTATGTGCAACACCAATAGAAAAAGGCAATCCTTTCAGAATTATATAATGGTTTGTAGACAAACTTAAGACGAAACATTTTTTGCTTGGTTGTTGCATTCAGAAGAAAAATCATGCTAATATTTCTATTCTGATTGTACCTCAGAAGTTGAGGGAGATGTGTGCTGTGTGGTGCCATATTGTCTGCATGTGTGTGTGTTTGTGCACACAGGTGTGTGTGTGTAGGGGGAGATTTCAGTGTTAAAAGGAATACAACATGAAGGAGGTACCTGCAAAATACATAATACAAAAGGTGAAGACCTATTTTAACCATGATACCTAGGAGGACTTTACTTTTTATGTAGCACTTACAATGCTAAGCAATGTAATTGGTGTGCCAGTTATGGGATGAATGGTGGTGTACTTCAGTCCTGGGAAAAAGAAATCCTTGCATTTGTTCCTTTTCATAGGTATTTACAAGGGGATGGGGACAAGGGGATGGAGTTGGATGGAGTTGGATATGAAGAACATATGGGTCAATAGTCCCCACAAATGAAAATGGGTTGAGGTTTGGCTGAAAACCCATTAAAACCAATTTATTTCCCAGAGATATAGGCTCTATAAAATATTAATTAGTTTTTTTATTTATTGAAAAAATAATTTCTCAAGATTATGTATGGAAGCCTGGAGTCCTGGGAGTCCGTCAGGCCCCCGGGGCAGCAGCCACCGTAGGTGTCCCGGATAGCACTGTGCTGATGAGGCGCAACCTGCCTGGGCCCTTGGGCTAGCTCCCAGCCGCAGGCAACTTTAGTGAGAACTTGTGGAGTGATTTCAGCAATAGTGATTTCAGCTCTGTGCTCGCGAAGTGCCTCAGCAGACGCAGGGAAGGAGAGAGGTGAAGGCTGTGTGGAGTTCTGCGGAGATGTCTTTATTGGCAGCTTCTGCAAAGGGTTCCAGTGACGGCTCTTCCACTGAACTGGGCAGAGGTGAGGGTTTAAGTAGGCTACTGAGGGATTGGAAATTGTCCTATGGCTGGGGTCAAGGCGAATGCGACCTATAGCCTTACAGAGAGATAACAGGGGTCTGAGTGCGGAAGAGGGGCAGCTCTGGTCCATTCATCATGACTCTGCATTTCTTATCTTAGGCTAGTGACCGCCATGGAGGCCTTGCAGGGCCTCTGACTGCTACAATTATGGGAACTAGAAATATATCTATTATCTATTTAGTAGTCCTAAAAAGAGATTCAAGTTCTTCCAGTGCTTTTAGGATGCATTTCAGTTGGTGCCTGAGACTTTAAGCTAAGAAGTGTTTTATGTACAACAAAGTTTGCCATTTGATGGTCTCAGTAATAAATAGACAAAAGGATTGATTAAGACCCATAAACATGTCAGTATTTCTCTCTTTTGTATTATGCCCTGAGGACAGCACCATGGTCTTTTGAAGAGTGGTATTTTATAGAGCATGAGATTTCTGTTCAATGAGGTTTGAAGTTTTTATTGTAGTATGATTTGTGAAGTTTTCTTTTACTTGTGGAAAGGCCACTTATGGTCATGTAGCACTGTTGTGCACAACTTCCCAAGGGACTGCCTCAGACTATGCTGGTTGAAACCACCAGACACCGGCAGCATATGACTACCATCTGCATTTAATCCCTCCTGCCCACCACATAATCCCTCTGCCAGTCTCTAGGATGTGAAAGACAGGAAAAATCACATGCAGAAATTAAATGGATGGATCCTGAGATTTTGAACAGCAGCAGTGTCAAAACAAAATAACTGGAATATTTAGCTGTCTCATGGGGATAACATGGTAATATTTTTATACAATTTTAGAGCTATTAGGTTTCCTTAGCATCTGTTACTGGAGATTTTTGGAGTGCTCCAGGACGCAAAGCCCACAGGCAGATGAACTGCTTGGATATACACAGATTATCATGCAAGGTAGTTTGGAAGCTTTCTGCACGGCGCAGTCAGTGCCACGTGGAGAGGAAAAACTTCTGTGACTAGTGAAGCTGCTCCAGAGAAGAAAAATAACTTAATATGAATTACCTTTCATTACAGTTACAAATTTCAGATACTCCTCAGCTTTGATCCTGACTCAGATACCAGGTTGTCTTGCACATTTTTATTAAAATATGTCTACTTCCATCTCTCCAATGGCATAAAAATCCTTGCTGGATTCAGGCAGAGGGAAGACAAACTAGCTGGTATTCTTGAATTAGTTTCCAAAGTGTAATGATTTCAGAAGAGATATCTTTTATAATGGCTGAATATTCAGCGCATGTCCACATTGTTACAGCAACAGGATTATAAGTATTTGTTCAACAGAAGCTTGGGATAAAAATAGTTTAACAGGTCTGTCCAGAAGGAAATGAATCAAATGCCAGTAAATTGTGCAATTACAGAAGTGCTAGTATTCATCAATTTTGTGGTGGATTTTTGTGCTGTAAAACATATCATGCTGCTTACTGAAAGAAAATAGACCTTCATGTCTCCAGTGAGCATCTGTGTATGTCTCACTAGCAGAAGATATACTAGTGCACTGACTACTCCCTAAAGTAACAGGAGATTATTTTAGTACAGTTCATTTTTTATTAAGCACAACAATTAATAAAGTACCTAGGCTAACATAACAATTCTCAGCATCTGTTTTCTAACCTCTACAGAGTAGTAAAACATGAATTACACTAAAGTTAAGTATTATCATCAACACCTGCAGTTCCCTACTATTTTGATACAAAAACACATGAGCCAGAAAATAATTAGAAATGCAAATAGAAAACATAAAGGATACTCTGGTAGATGAGTAATACAGGGTAAATCCTCAATGAGATTCTGCTTAGAAGTCTGATTTACTCTGATTTAGCACAAATGATGGCAGAAGGAGAGAAAAGAAAGGGAAAGAAAGTAGAGAAAGATAATGTTAAGAAAAATTCATAGTCCTAAAATCCCCTTAAAAAAAAAAAAAAAGTGCAATATTTATTTTAAATTACTCGCTGGCTTCCCTCCAAATTTCTAAATGGATTTCCTTTTCTATAGTGATGTGAATCAGATTTTTTTTTTGAAAATATTATTTCTTAAATTACTACTCAAATTGATATCTAAAAAACAATGGGAAATCTGTCAGCAATTAGCTGAGATTTTACTTTTTTTTTCCTTTGGAAAAAAGCTGGGTCCTTAGGTTATAGGTCTTCTAGGAATTCATTAATCGTGACTGCAATAAATGTCATTAGAGACAATAAAATTAATGTATTTGTATACATATGTAAAAGATACTAAACATATAGGATTTTAACTGTACAGATCTATTGTCAAAACATAAAATTAAAATCATAGCAACTGTATTAAATGAAAGACAAAAATATTACTTGGATTTGAACTTGTTCGACTGTGTCACTCATTTGGTCTTATCGAGGTGCTTGTGCATTCTGTTTGTTCATATGGTCACTGTCAAAGGCATGTTCAGAATCAACAGGACACATACTTTTTTTTTGGATTTTGTTTACTTTGCTCTTCTGTTTGCTTTATCATTTTCCTGCAGTATGATCATTTCTTCTGGAACTGGTCACCACAGCTTCCATACATATCTCATATATTGGTAACCTATCTTATACTGTTGACAGTTTAGCTGTAGTGAAAAAGCATAAAATATCTGAAAATTATGGTTTGGAATAATTTATTTGTTTAATTTGATCTCTGAAGGGAGAAGGCAATAAAATGCTCACAGAGAAAGTACAATTTGCTTGAGAAGTAGTTAATAAATAGATCCTCCCTTAGTGGAGAAATGTTTGACACAATCTCTCCTATGCTGATAGCTAGAAGTTGCTTTGTTATTTTTATCATTTGTATTGACCATTTTTTTAGACTCATTTCCTGAATAGATAAGGTATACTTTGAAAACACTGGTCTTCTCTTGGAAGGAAACAGCTCAAAATGTTTAGGAAAAGTCAACAGAAATAATGAGATTGTAATAGGAATAAAAGCAGGAGCTGCATGACAATTTTGCAAAATTATGGTATTTCTGGTTTTTTTTTTTTTAATTCAGGATATACTTTTAAACTATTTTTTTTTCTATGTGAGCAAATCACATTTCAGAAAAAGAGAATGCACGCAAAGGCAGAGTTAAAAGTGATCAAAGATACTGTGCTATTACAATGAACAGTGACATAATAGTGTTATTTCAGTATGAGTGCCTCACTCCAAAATCTTATCAGTTGTAAGAGAGCTAATTTTATCATCATACAACAATGAACAGTATTCTGTATTTGGATTAATATATTGCTCCAATGTGTGTGATGGCATTATATTCAAAGTTTATGTGTGTGTGTGCTGAGATTTGTTGCATTAGTGTCTTCTATGCAGGTTGATTTTGCTTTGTTTTGTTGAGTCAGGTTTGCAGTCAGAGTGTTTGAGAAGTTGTTTCTGGATGCCCCATGTTTACTGACAAGCATACATCAAGAAACAGCTGTTCTGGAGAATTGCCATTAGACTTCCCCTGTCTTTGGAAAGAAATAGTTACTTTTCATGAGCACAAATGCTAATATAAAGAGGGAAAAACACACCAAAAATACAACATCTGAAATGTCTCTTTTTCAGATGTTAAAAGGATATGTTACCCACTGAGAAATGAAAGTATTTCATAGCTATTGTGGAGGCAGCGCATATAAGTGTACTTCAACAGAGAGAATCCCATACAGCTCTAAGATTTCTCATGTATTATTAATACTCAGGTCTCGATATTGTTTAATCATAGTGTGAATTTGAAGTACTAAAAATACTTTGATTTTAATATTATGCAGACTTGCAAAGGCATTGCACTGTTCAAAACAAGCTTTTCTTATGTCAGCTCCTTGACAAAGCTCTGTTCAGGGTTTTGCTGCTGGTTAAAAACTTATGGAAATTATACCTTTTTACCCATGAAAACACTGCTGGATTTATTTGGATCAAGACTGTGACTCCCTCATCCAAACTTTTATAAATAACCTACTTAATATTCTAAAATTTCTCTTTTGAATACAATTATACAAATAACTTAGAAAGTAATATAAAGAAGCAGACCTTTATTTGGAGATGTCCAGGGTTAGTTTCTGAATGGACTTTTCCATCTGTACTTATTTATCTATGTGAGTTTAATAATGTAACTATATCTTCACATGTTGAAATTATTAATTGAAGTTCACCCAGCCCCAAGCCATAAAAAGCACTCTTTGGATGACAAAATAGGTGATAGCTTAAATAGAGCACCTGGAAACAGAACTATGCTCAATACTGCAATTTAATTTTTTTTTTCCTAGAGAGATTTTTCTCTTTGTTTTTTTTAAAGCACCTTTGTTTTACAAAGATACTGAAGGTCTTTATGACAGTGACCTTCTTGTTGACTGGGAAAAAAAAAGGAAAAAGAAAAAGAAAATTACTTATTATCTTAGCACCTATAATTCCATATAAGACCTAATGCCACAAAACATTTACTCTAATTTGAATAATATCTCCTGAAACTATTAAGGATGTTGTTTCTCACTAGAAAAAATCTTCATAATAGAAGACATGTAGAGTATCTGGTGATGAAGGAGTTTAAATGATAATAATTGCATTATCAATTTTTACTTAATATGTTTTCCCCCATTTTTAATAATAAAATTATTTAGGACTGAAGTCTTACATGTGAAGAAAAGGGCAAAGTGGTGCCAGTGTGTTGCACTATGACATGAGAAAACACACACTAAATGCAAAAGAGGGAAGAAAAGAGGAAGTGCGCCCCTCCTTTGTTTCTCCCGGCTCTGGGCAGCTCTGGCCTCTGGCTCCTATTGGCACTGCCTCTCTCCGGAGACCGGGTTTGCCACTTGCTCCCACGTGCTGCTGCCGTGGCGCACTGGTCGGGGCTTGCCGGGTTCTGTTGCCCACGCAAGGGACATTGGTAAAGAGCAAAGGAATGTCCAAATCACCCATGAGAGAAGCGGGAAGGTTGTAATGGTTGCAGAGAGCTGCGGCGGAGAGGCCGCGACCTGCGCTTCCATCGCCCGTGTAGGGGAAATGGCGACTGGGACCCAGGAGGCGTGGGGTTTTATCAGGGGTGGGGCGAGGTGAGCAGGAGCCCCCCCCCCCCCCCCCCGCCCAATGGGGGCAAGCGCCGTGGTGATGACGTGGACCACGGTGACCGACGGGGATGCGATGGGGTGGACATGGGGCTCTGGGATGAACAGGGTCGTGGGATCGGGGTGACAGACACCGAATGCTCCAGATGGGATGGGCAGTGGTTACAGGAGTGATGGGGGGAAGCTCCAATAGCAGGCAGCCTGGAATGAGCCACTGCGAGGAGAGGGAAACATGGGGGGTGCACGGGGGTACACAGAACTCGGTTAGCTAACATAGATTAGAACCCCTAATCTAAACCCAAACCCGGGATGCAACAAAGAAGTTTATTTTCTGACTCTGCAATATATAGAATTCCAAAAGTTACAGTGATTGGAGGGTGAAATTGCCACTTCTCCAACCACACTGGTCAAACCAACAGTTCATCAATTCTCTCCTCCCACAAAGAATGCAAAACAATCATTGTTTATATGAACAGTGTGTGAGAACTCCAGTTGAAATAGGTAAACATCAGAAGGCATAGAAAACTTTTAGAAGAATTTTGAAACTTTTAAAAAAACAAGGCAACACCAGTGTTTCATGTATTTGTTTAAAGCTGAAAGGCCTGGCAGCACACAAACAGTGTCATAAAAAGAAAGGCGCTGCAGGCTTAAAACTTCAGTGACGGTCTTCCCTCTTCATGAAGACGTGGCTTTCTAGCACTGATTTTTTTTCTTTCTTTGTACTGTAGTATTAAGATGAAGACCTGGAAGACACATGGTTGCTAGAGGCAACTCATTGCTATAATGCTTATAGCAGATCTTGCAAAATTAATCCCTATTTTAGAGTAATGTCTTTAAATGTCAAGGGCACTTTGACATGGATGTGTAGTCTTAAGTACATAAGAATATGATAAAATCGTGTGGACTTTTCCTTCTAAGATTTTATTGTTGCTTCAAATCTCTATCATATCTAGCTGAGATAGAGCTAATTTTCTTCATAGCAACCTGTATGGTGCTGCGGTTTGGGTTTGTGACTGAAATACTGTTCGTAACAAAATTATATATTTGTTATTGGTGAGTTGTGCATGCACAGCATTGAGATTTTGTTTTTCCACACTCTCCACCCACAACAAAAAGGCTGGAAAGACATTGGAGGTTGGTAGGGAACACAACTGAAGCAGCTGACCCAAGCTCACAATATGAATACTCCCTGTCATATGATGTCATAAAATATATGTTAAACTAGTAAGTAAGAAGAACAATATACATTTTATTTAATATGCATTTTTAACGCATATGCATATTTAGTATACATTTTATTTAATTTTTGTACAATACATTTTTATTGAGACTGTTTTATTTTCTTTAAGCCTGTAAAATTTAACTTTTGTCCTTCACCAGAAAATTTTTTTCTCCATCATGCAAGGCCAGGTAGAGAAATTAATAACTCAGTGCCTGATTATAACACTGTACTAGACCTGGCTAGCAAAGAATTATTTTTCTTCATAATAGAATTTTTTTAATAACATAGAATTAATTTTCTTCATAACATGCTAGTTTGTTTATTTTATATTGAATTACTTCCTTTCCTTTTCCTTAACTTACTGAGAATGGAGGGAGACATGACTGAGTGGCTCTGGGGTGCTCAGATGCCCACTGGGGTTTACCCACAATAGCGATTATTAATAATTGAAATGCTATATGGGAGAAGTAATATGAGACAGCCTTGATTTAAACACAAAACTGACATTTATGAAAATGAGTGACTGGTTGCTCAAACCCAACTTTTCACAACAAACAGTCAAACAAAAATATGAAAAAGTAAATAATTTCTTATATTCTACATATTATTTGAGTCATACTGATTTAAGTAATGGACCCATTTTAATAGCTTCATAGAAAAATATTTTTACTGGAAGAGAAAAATCAATTTAAAAGAGAAAAAGAAACAGACTGTCCAAATGAAATGTTTTGTCTATTTCTCCCTATAGAAAGGGTTGTTTGTAAGTGTTCTTTTCAACTTCTGAAAACTGGCTATTAAGCTATAGGCGTACAATATTTACATGATTTTTTATCCCTTCTTTTAATTTCAGAATTGTAGATCCTTAGGATTCTTGAAATATTTCAGAAATGTAGAATCTGCGCTTGATATTATACTGTTCTGCATTACTAGTGTTCATCATCCAGATTTTTTTTGCTCTAGCATCTTCATTATTGCTGTACATATTAGAAATTCATCCAGATTTAGAAGATAACTATTTGCAACCAGGAAGCACACTACTAGGTAGCAGAATGATAAATAGCTAATGTTTTTAGGAAAACTGTTGGGTTGGGTTAGGTCAAGTTTTTCTAGGAAATGCCATTTATATTAATTATTTTGGGAAAACTCAGTGTCTTGATCTTTAATAATGCTAAATTGTCATTGCTGACAACGTGGATGGTATGAAAACCTTATGAGTGTGAATTTCAATTGGACATTACAAGCATGACAGCATGGGCTGGTAGAACTGATATTCAAGCTCACAGCAGGCAAAATTACTTGAGTAAACATTTATAGACAGACTTTACAAATGCCAAATAGATTTTATAATCCAATATATACAGATCTACTCACATCAGTTTTCTCGGTTTGGGAGACAAACTCTTGGGCTACAGAATCAAGATTTTTAAAGAGCAGCTGTTTCAAATTCTTCTTATCTAAGACAACATGTTGACTGAACAAGTAAATTAAGCTGTAGGAATAGAAGGATCTGGCTCAAATTCCCTTAAGGATGTGAGGAAACACAGAAACATAGACTAGGAATATTGGTATAGTTTTTCAGTGGCTCCCATATTGCTTCTTCAGTATTTTCCCATTGTTTTGTCACCTAGAAGAAGGAGTTTCTTCCTACAGAAGAAGCAAATTGTAAGCTTCAGAGACTCACTAGAAATAGGAAATGTTCTGAGGCCAGTTGAAAAGCTAGACTCTTCTCTCATGGAAAGCCCATTTCACAAATTATTTTGCCAGTACTTTTCTGAAAAATTATTACCTTTTCCTCTCATTAAGTTTTGTTATGTTTTCTACTTCTTCTTTCCTGACGCCATGGGCTAACTTTGGTTTCAAGGCTTAGCTCTTGCTTAGCACACAGTTTCTTGGTGCCATAGATACAAAAACACCTTATTGATTCTTTGGTCAGTTTTGTTTCTTCTTGCTCTGTGGAGTGCAATTCTAATTTCAGATGAATAGTCCTTATGTGTTCAGGCATATTAGTTACATGGGGGAATTAGATTTTCTGTAATTATTTCCCTTTTGCCCATATGATATGCTCAGATATTCTGATTTAAAGGAATAGTTTCCACTCTTTGCCTTTCAAAGCATTTTTCCCCAAGTCCATTTAAGAGAAATAGAATACATAATTCAGTGAAATTCCTTTCAAAACCAGACTGATAAAAGAAAAATATATTTTTGAAGACTATCAAAATCCACAACAAAACCAAATCCTATACACTCACCTTCTTCCTTTATTGCTGTGAGATTAATAATTTTCATTAAATAGAATTTTGTCTATTTTTAGATTTAATTATGAAAGCTGTGTGGTTAGGATTTGGCATGTATTGTCCATCCTTACTTGTGAAAAAAAGGGTGAAGTGGATGAATTTTTTTACTCCAAATTTTGTAGATTGTCTTAAGCTTTCTTCCAGATTTTTCAATTGATCTTCCATTTGTGACAAGATAACAATTCAATTGTTCAGAGATATATACCTTTTACCTGCAAAAACACAGCATTGCTGTCCTAAAGCTTGTTTTTTAGCTGACTCATTTACACTGCTAAACCCTCAAAGAGCATTTTGTTTTGAAATAAGAATATATGTTATATACCCTCAGAACTGTGTCCCAGATAATCTTGCTCATGAATAATTGCTACCAGCGGAGAAAACAAAGGTAAGGTTATTTCAGTTGTTGTGAGAAAAAGGATTCATGTAGGAATACAAACAAAAGGAATACAAAGCAAAAACAATTCAACAAAAGTTTAAAATTGCTGCAAGATATCAGACTGGATTTGATAAAATATTGCTTATTCTCTGGGACACAGCCACAATGACTTTAGAAGTGATGCCTTATTATTCACTAAAAACCAGTACTTAAAATATTTACCTTCCTTTAATGTTTGAGTGCATTGAACAGACAGGGAACACATGCAATTTTTTTTTTTTCAACCGGAGTTGTAGTTGCTGTCCTTCTAATTGCATTGCAGTGGTTTTCTATAATATACTTAGTCATACACATGTCTTGTTTTGAAACTACAAAGCTATTAATATTGAATACTTGTGAAAACCAAAGGCTCTTTTGTTGAACCGGAGTATGCAGGGCAAAAGATTATATTAAACAAATGTAAGTTGCTAAGGGAAAATAAGATAAACATGCAAATATCAGAAATTTTAGCTCCTCTGTAAAATAAAATGTTGTATTCTGTAAAAGGAAATAAATTTTCTTCAGAAGTCGTATATTACTGACAAAAAGTAGATGGATAAGTGATATATGAAAGAACTGAAACATGAAAGAATATTAGAGAACTTAGAGTATTTGCACACTTTTAAAGCCTACAATATTCACGGTCATAGTAGTATGTTACTGGGATATTTGAGATCTAGAGTGGTACTAAAGATGACTACAAACATGAGGGATGATCTCCTTTGGACCTACTTATTCTTCATTGAAATGTTGACCAGGCATTGGAATAGGCTGTCCAGGGAAATGGTGGAATCACCATCCCTGCAAGTGTTAAAAAGAAATGCATGGATGTGGGATCTGGGATGTGCTTCAGTGGTGAATATGGACATACTAGGTTAATATTTGCATTCAGTCTTAGAGGCCTTTTCCTACCTTAATGATTCCCTGTGATATCCCTTGGGTCAGTTGAGGTCAGCCATCCCTTATGTGCCATGCCAACAACTTGTGCACCCTCAGTCTCCTCACTGGTGGGGTGGGTGAGAAACAGAAAAGGCTTTGGCTCTGTGTAATCCCTGCTTAGCAATTATGAAACCATCCTGTGCTGTGTGTTTCCAGCACAAATCAAACCCCTAGATCCATGCTAGCTACTATGGAGAAAATCAGCTTTATCTCAGTCAAAACCAACACATTCTCCACCCCGATTCTATACCACTTACATCATCTTCATTTCCCAAAGTATCCAGTAACCCCCTTCCCAGTCTTTGGTAGAATACACAGATATCATTCCCTTAATCTGTGAACCAGTCCCGTTGAATATCAATAAAATGTCTATAAATGTCCAGAAGTGTCCACAAAATATCCATTGAGTCAATTTAGTCCATGATTTCAGGCCCCATCTCTTAGGATGGTCACTCAGGATAGGAGAGGTAGTGTCAAGTTGAGTTACTGGGCACCAAAGCCAGCTCAGGTGAGGTCACTGCTGCACTTGCACTGATTCTTGTAACACTTCTCTTCCACTGATTCAGTTTGTTTCTATTATAGCAATTTGTATAATATACAAGTGAAACCATGGATTGCAATCATTTAAAGGTATATCCACTATTATCTCCACCACTGATGCTTTTTGTGTATCTGATGCAGCATGGACATCCAAAGCCATAGATATTTTAAGGTGTGCCTTTTTCAGCATGGACTTACCATAGAGCCAGAACCATTTCAAAGCTATATCTGCTGGCACACAGCATGGCCACAAATACTTTGAGGTGTATCTGCTGTGGTATGGACTTGTCCACAGCCACAGATGTTTCAGGTCATCCTCTGCTGTGGACTCACTCACTGGTCATAGTCCTTTCAGCTGAAATTGACACTGGAATTGTAGCACATTCAGTACAGCAGCACAGGGGCAGCAGCTCGGGTACAACATTGATGCCCTGGCCACCTGCCAGCCCAGGCACATTGCCGTGGCTGTTATCAGAACGTTCCCAGGAACAGCAGAGGGAGGTGATCAGCAGCACAGCACTGCAGTGAGTGGAAAAGGCAAAAAGCAGCTTCTAACAAGCTCAAGAGTCCAGTGTACGGTCAGGCAAGTGAGCCCCATGGCAAGCACAGGAGCTTGCTGATTTACTGCTAAACAGCAAAAACAGACATAAATTCAAACAAGCACACCCTCACCAAACCCCCACCAAACCCTGTCTTGAAGCTGTAAGCCTCACACTGGGTGCCAAAAATGATTGTTCTCAGCAAAAATATGAAACATAGCCCCATAGTAGGTATTAGATATGAGTTTGGTTTTGAACATTCATATGGGACTCTGAAAACATAGTTGACAAAGAAAAAGTAGGCCAGTTAATTTTTGCCTAGATGGTTTTGATAATGTCTTTATCATACTGTTACTTCTTTGACATACAGAGACAGTAATTTCTCTCTCCTACTCCTTTGTCTCTATAGATTTTAGTGTCTCTTGGAGGTACTGTCTTTTACACAGTTTCTTTCACATATACTTCCTTTAATAAGGTTATGGCACTAATAATCTGTGTTCCTCTGAGTATCTTTTATCAGTGTGTCCAAGACTGAGCACCAAGATGTTTCCTATTACCATCCAAGTAGCAGTTGCATCTGGACAGTTTTCCTTATCTCCTGTTAATATGCCCATCAATGTCTTGCCACATGACTCAGAGATAACATTCTCCAGGAGCCAGTTCTGTTTAACAGGTGATTAAGAACACACCTTGTGACTCAAAATAACATCAGCCCATTGTGAGATGCTCCGCCCAGGGAGAGAAGCTAGGCACTCCCACCTGGATAAATCCAGGGATTTCTAGACAGAAAAGCAGCCTTTCCACAGGTCTCCGAGAAGACACAGCAACCACATCTGCCACTCCAATTTGGACTGCTACCAGCACGCTAGCCAAAGGGGTGTCAGGTTGTATTCTGACTTTGTCAGTGGTTCTCCTTTTGTATCACTACATGTATTTTTGTCTTCTTTTTTCTTTTCCTAATAAATTGTATTTCTGACTTGGAGTCTCTCACTGGTTTTGCTTTCAAACCAGAACACAGTGTCTGATTATATTTTATCAGTATCTGTTCTTAATACATCCTATTCCAAATATGTAGAGGGAGAAGGGAGGGCAGACCATTAACCATCATTCACCTTGTCCATTCAGTAGAATATACCTGAGAAAGGTATACAGGACACACAGGTCACAGAGGTCACACAGGTTTTGCCTAAAACACTTTTCACCACTTGCACAAAATTGATAATCAAGAGTAGACCTTTTTAGCATTTGATTTGCAGTGTGTATCAGGATTATGATATTTGGCTTCTCTGGTACAGGGCATAAGAAACCATGGACAGAGTGCCTTTGGGATAACATACTTGCCACCCAGCTTGTGAATGCCAAGGCACTGAAAACTTTTGGTTTTAGTTTTTACCGTTCAATTTTGTCTCAGTACTGCTGAGAAACATGAATTTATGCTGTTGTTTTAATGATTTCTTCATGGAAGTTAGAATGTTACCACGATAGTTTTTGTTCCTGCCCATTTCTTTATTCCTGACTAGAACACCAATAGTCACTGAAATTTTTTTGTTTGCAGCCTGCATGTCCTGCTAAACAGCTTGGCTTTTCTCTTTCCAAAGACCTTGGTATATAGACCGTAATAGAGTCTTTCTGGGATTATTTCTAAGAATTTACTGCTTTGTTTGGGACAACAAACTCTGGTCTCAAAGTAGATGCTCCTTCCTTTTTTAAGTGCCTGTTTCTCTCCTGTTATATCAGGCCTTTAATCTCCTCGTGCTTTTCATCTGAAAAGATCTTCAATCTATTTAAATATTCCATTCTTATAGATCTTGGTTGCAATGAATTCCTCCCTTTGCTCCTAGCCTGGAGTTAGGACCATAACCTAAAGTTATGACCATAAAAATAGCACTATAACTTAAACATGACCTAAAGTTTGTAAAGTCATTTTTACTAACAGAAAATCATTACAGTTTACAAGACAACTTGTAAAGCAGACCACTAGAAAGATATCTTGCTGTCTCTTGTTCTCTTGCCAGATATTTATTGCTTAGCTACAAAATTTTAGCAACTGTACATCAGTCTTGTGCTGATGGCTGATTAAGTCAGATCGTCTCAGTTCCATTTGCTTCCACTAATGGAGGCACTGGACTTCATGACACTCTCTATCTGACTGTGTTATAGTACTGAATGAGCACCCTATTTTTTGAACATTAACATCTCAAGGAACAGGGATTCAAACAGACATAAAAAGATTAAGAGAAAAGGAAAATACAGATTTTATTTTGTTCAAACTGAGTAGTACCTGATTGTCTGTCTTTGGAGAAGATGTGGTTTTGGTCTGGAATCTGGAAGCACACCGCCAAGTTTTCAGTCTTCAAATGTCAGAGAGTACCTTGTAAACGTCATCAAAATATTTTACTTAATAGAGAAAATCTCTCAATATGGAAAATTGTCCCCATATGCAAAACAAACCTTGTTGCTTGTCTCTCTTCTTCTGTACTTTTCAGCTCCTACTTGTATCTTTCAGATCCATTGCTTTTGATATATTTAACTACCATGTTCAGTTATGAACTATATAACAAATGGCACTTGTTGAAGATAAGTTCTTCTCGCACAGGGAATGCTACCTGGACACACATATATATTTCTTTCTGTAAAAAAAATCCTAATTTTAAAACCTGAGTAGGGTGTAGGGGGGAATAGTTTTGGGTGGTTTTTTTTTTTTTTGGGGTGGTTTTTTTTTGTTTTTTGGAGTTTTTTGTTTGTTTGTTTGTTTGTTTTTGTTTTTGTTTTGTTTTGTTTTTGTTGTTTTGGTGTTTTTTGTTTTTTTGTTTTTTTGTTTTTTTTTTTAATTTGGCTTGTCTGGTATTTTTGTTTGGTTGCTTAAAAGAATTTGTGGAGTTTCTTCCTCCCGGAAGTCTTTTAAATTGTAACAGTTCTATGATTCCATTCTATAATTCTTTTTTCCTGTTTACTTTTAGTACTTGCTGAACTTTACATCCTGCAAATGAATTAGTATAGTACAATGTGTCTAGCATGTTTACTTACATTGCTGTTTTGCTACAGGCCCATGTAAAACTTGCTCTCTACAATTACCTGAAAGAAAGTTGTAGGAAGGACTAGAGGAAATAGCCTCAAGCTGTGCTGGGGTGGGGTTCAGTTTGGTCATCTGAAGGAACTTTACAGAAAGGGTTGTTAAACATTTGAATTCTCAGGAAGGTGGTGGAGAACTATCCCTGGAGATGTTCAAGAAATGACTGGACATGGCACTTACTGCCACGATCTAATTGACAAGGTGGTGATCTGTCAGAGATTGGACCTGATGATCTCAGAGGCCTTTTCCAGCCTGTATGATTTTGTGATTATGTGATTCTGTAATCTTGAAAGGCTCTAAAGCTCAGTTAAAAATAAAATAAAAGCAGAGATACTGAAATAAAAAAAATAAAAGCAGAGATACTGAGATACTCATCACTGACTCATTAAAAAGAAGAGATTGTCTACTCTGCTGAAAAATTTTGTGGGTACTTCAGAAAGCAGGAAGGATGTTCTCAAACTACAAGAACCAAATGTATCTCTGAAAAATGAACAATACCTTCACTCTGCAAAGGCTGTTCTTTTTGCAATTCACCACTAAATGGAATCTTGTAAAATCTTTTACTAAAGCAGTATTAATTAGACTTCAAAAGAATATGTAAAAATGTCAGATGTCAAAGCAGAAATATTAGCAAAAGTGCTAAATTCATGAACTGAGGTAGGAATTGCTCTTAGCATAAAATATTGTGTGTTTAACTTACTGACAGAAATTGCAGAAACAGGTTTAATTTTTTTAAGAACTGCCTTGAAGAACTGATTTTGCTAATGAAGGCTAGAAGTCTTTCCATAAGTCCCAAGAGCAAATAGGTATATAATTTTTACTGAGTTTTAAAGGTTTTTGGGTGTATTTTTCTAAAAAGAGCTGCTGCTGACAGTGAAGTAAAATTAAAACACCTGCAGGTAATGTAGAATACAGGCAAAGGTAAGTACTAGCTAGAAATAAACATGCTGAATACCAAAGGAGCTTGGTGCTTAATATGTTTAATATATAATATCTGCACTATTTTATAAGGATATGCAAATACTTTGCCATTCCCATTTTATTGCACAGTGATTTCTTAAATGGACATCCTCAGTACTCTCCATGCAAGACTTCAGTATGCACTTGTCCCACTTATCTTTACACAAAATTTAGATGTCTGACTTGCAGAGGCATAAAAATATCCAGGATTGCCACCATTCACATAGATGATATCACACATAAAAATATGTAAGAATGAGGCCTAGAATTCTGTTTGCTTCAGAAAAGATCTGCTGTTTCAAAATCATTGCTAAGTTAGGGTTGTCCTCTCAGAGCCATACTCAGAAGCCCTTGTATAAGTTTTCTCTGTCTATAAAACTGTTTCTATCAAAAAGGATGCATACACAGGTAAATCTTTATGAAGTCTAAATCTAAGATGTATCTTTACAACTTAGAATAAGTAGAGGAACACTAAACCCCAGATTTTTTCATAGACTTCATAGATTTTACATGACTGTACATTGAGGTTAATAAAAACATTTCTAACTAAAGTGTTTTGTGCTTGACCTTCATCAAATACCATGTAAGGACCTGAAATACAAATTCTGTCTGTGAATGTTCAGAGAATTAGAAGAGAACCATTCACAGAATGGCTGAGATTGTAGGCAGTACTGGTCATTGCACTGTCCAACACCTGCTGAAACAGAGGCACTGTGATCATGCTGTCCAGGATTGTCCTCAGACAGCTTTTGCCACTCCTCCCAGCTTTGTGTCATCAGTGAACTTGAGAAGGAGGTATCTGCTCTTCACCCAAGTAATTGATGGATAAGTTAAACAATGCTGGGCCCAGTATTTATCCTAAGGAGGCATCACCAGTGACAGGTCTCCAATTAGATTCTTGTGCCACTTCTGACTTGTGCCACTGATCACCACCCTCTAATGACCCATAATTCAGTCATTTCTCAATCCACTCTCCTGCTGTTCACTCATCCAGCCTGCATTTACTGACCTTGCATCTAAGGAGACAGGGTTGACAGGCTTGGTGAAATCCAGGAAGACAACATCAACTGCTGTCCTCTTATCAATTCAGCTGTCCCTTCCTAGAACACAAGCAGATTGTTTAAGCATGATTTCCATGATTCTTGTAAAAGGTGTTAACCCTTGGAACAAGCTGCTCAGGTAGATGATGGAGTCAACATCCCTGGAGGTATTCAAGAAGCAACTGGGTGTACACTCAGTGCTATGGTCTATGTAATAAAGTGGTAATTAGTCAAAGTTTGGGCTTGATGACCTTGGAGGTCTTCTCCAACCTTAATGATTCTGTGATTTCCTTTTGGTGAATCCATGCTGAATATTCCTGATAATCTTGTCTTCCACATGCTTTAGAGATGGCCTCCAGGATGTGCCATTGCATCACCTTTCTAAGAACAAATGTGAGATTGATAGCCTCTAACTCCCTGTGCCATCCTTCTGTCTCTTTTTGAGACTGGGATGATATTTACTTTTTTTTCTAATCCTCAGGCATCTCTCCTGAGGGTCATGACATTCCAAAGATGATTAATAGCCTTGAAATAGTGTCATAGTGCTGGAACAGGCTTCTCAGGTTGAAGTGCCAAGCATGACAAATTTTATGAAGCATTTAGACAATGCTCTCAGGCACATGGTGTGATGTTTGGAGTGGTTTGCAGGGCCACAAGATGGAATTCTGTGATTCTTTTGGTCTTTTCCACGTCAGGATATTCTATGATTCTATATCTGCCAGTTCACTCAGCACTCCCACCAGGGCCCATGGTCTTGTGAAGTTCAGCTAAACAGTCTCTAGCTCAATCTTCCTCATCAAGGGAAAGTCTTCCTTTTTCCAGACCTTTTCCCTGGTTTTCCTGGTCAAATAGAAGCTGACTCAGTTGGCTGGTCTGGCCCAGTCTGATCTGGTGCCTGGAATTGTTTCTTTCCAAGAGCAAGATTTCTCATTTCCCTTTGTTGAAAGTCAAAAGGTTACTGCCAGCCTACTTCTCCAGCCTGTTGCAGTCCCTTTGAATGACAATACTCTATCAATACTCTCATCAACTCTATCAGAAACTCCTCCCACTTTGTATGAGTCAGCTTGCTGAGGGTGGGCTCTGACTCACCTCACACAGATTCATGCAAAGATTAGACAGTACTGGCCTCAGTATCCTCCCATGTGATACACTAGTGACTAACCTCCAGCAGGACTTTGTGGATTTGATCATTACCCTCTGAGCCCAACAGTTGCATCTAGTTTAGAAGGCACCTCTGTGTCCAGTTATCTATCCCATATGTCCTAGATTTGTACGAATGTTAAAATAAAGAAGAATTGTAGGAGTAAATATTTTCAACTATGGATCAATTTTAAGATTCTTTCCAACTGAAATCTGTTTTTTCAAGAGTTTAGACACCAGAATAACTATTAAAATATTAATATATATATAATACATAAGCCAGTTTTTAAAAACCCTGGCATTATGATGGTTTTTTTTTTCTTAACTAGGGCTCTTCTATGTAATGAGCAATTTTTCAAGCCCTGTGTCATAGTCTTGACATTTGTCTGTTTTGCAGAATGTATGATATATTTCTAGTGCAATAAACAGACACTAAATAAAGTGTTCTCCAGCAATCACTGTCGTTTCCTAAGCCAGTTGTATTGCATTAACTTATATGATAAACCTTTAATAATTCTTACAACGGAGCTTGAAATATGAGCCTTACATTGACAGGCATGTTATGGGAGATCTGTATATAATTTAGCATTGTCTAATGTAGTTAAGTCCTTTGTATATTTTGGGGAATGCATTGTTAATCTATTTGGATGGAAATGAAAATTATCCTCATTACCATGCACTTCATGGGACTATTTTTTTCTTGAAAGAATAAAGTGATAATTTTTCTTTGGTGTTATTTAGTCTATTGTACTAAGGGTAGACAAGTCTTTCTATTCTAAAATTTTTTTTTCTCAAGTATTTACTGGATTGAGACTGATTTGCCCATACTAATTTTCTTCTGCTGAAGCACTTATTTCTGAACAGAGCAATATGACCTTGTCAGTTCAGAAGAACAGTGTTCAGCTTAGAATCTTTTAGAGCTTATTGGCTCTGAAATTGAATTACATATTGTATACGAGAGTGTTCTCACATACATTACAGAGGAAAAATTGAGAACAACAGAGATGCTTTTTATTTAAACTCTGAATTTGCAAATGTATTTCTGTCATTATGGTGATCAGTAATGCTTCCACATGGAGCTTTACTTCAGCTCTTATTTCTCATTTTTTCTAATAAAGACACATTTCTTCTATGGGAAGAAATGACTTAGGGTTATATATTAAACCAAAACAACAAAACCAAAAAAAACTAGCCTTATAGGTTGTTAATAAAGTAAGAATATTAACTGAGATGTTCCAGTGGGACAGTAAATTTGAAAGACAGAAAAGCAACATACTGATACATGGATCTACAGCATACTGATAAATTTTAAAACAGATATGTGGTACAGGGTCATTTAACTTAAATTATTATGTGCTTGAAACTGACAATTCAGATTATTTTTAAAAAAAAATATTTTAAAAACTCCATTTCTGTTGTACAATTCTTTCACTGTACAAAATTCATGATTGCTAAGGTTAAGAAAAGAGAGGTGGACAGTTTATATAACTCTGTCCTGAAGTCTGGTGCAAATGTTTGGAATAGCATTGTGGAGAAAGGGACGGTTTTCCTGGATTTTCTTCATTTTAAAATTAGATGCTAGCATCTATTTAAAATGTTCTCTGCTGAAGAAGTGAAAAAAAATAGCTTTTGACCTATTGTACACTTTTGCCCATCTGTCTTACCTGCAATTTTGACAAATTTCATAAATTTGTGTCTATAAAACCAAATCTAAATTATTTTTTCTTACAAGTTTGATTTGTCAATTTTCTTAGTCATACTCAAAATTGTATGGCAAAGGTTAAGTTCTTTGTTTTGTTGCATATACTGGAAATGTCAATTTTTTTGTCTGGCATTGATAACCTTAAATCTGTATGGTAGAGTGATGAGAAGTAATTTGCTAAAGTATATTAAAAAATTATTTTTGCTTCACCGTATATTTAATATTGACTCACAGTATTTTTTAAGGACATAGCCTAGCACTTTCAGAAACAGCTGGAAAAATGTCCACTACCATGGATATTGGATTGAGCACTCATTTGAAAGGCAACAAGTATACAGGAATGTCTTGGGTCATTATATTCTGGAATGTATATATCTGCTGCTTATTTTGTTGCAGAAATAAATCAATGCTCATTTAATGCTTGCTCCTAATTTTACCGGTTAATATAGCAATGAATATTATCTTCAGTACTCTTTGACTGGGAGGCTGGAGCACCAAATTAACCACAGAACTACACAGGGTGACTGTGAATCTACTGTAGATTGGGGGCTCTTTTTAGATGCTAAAAACATCAGATTTTTTGAATGAAGCAGTAATTTCAGGCTTTAAGGTAAGGGGCCAATACAAAGGGCAGCTGAGTAATTCCTAACTTTACTTTTGAAGTGATTTGTTAAAATGAGTATTTTATCTTTCCAAAGACAGTGTCTCTAGTCCCACAAATGAATCCTCTTACGTGGCAGTTCCTCCATTTACTGGTTTTCTTGCCATTGTTTTCTAGAAGATTTCTTGTAATTTTCTGAGGCTGAACCTAGGTCTATTGGATCAGTAATTATCTCATACAGAGGGAGTCAGTTCCATTTTCAGTGCAATTAGTGAATGACATCAAGAGTGCACGTAGTTTCCACCTACAGCAAAAGAGATAAGGTGACACCACACTTCATTGATTTTAGCCTTTCTTTGCCTCTGGCTCTGTGGAGCTGAGGGGAGTAATGGACCATGAAAAAAAGGATATGACACACCAGAAAATGACAAGATTTACACTATTTCCTGTGTCCTGCCTCCTGACAAATGTCTATCAGAATAAGTGAATATGTGTACCTCTTGCTAGTCTGTAAAATATTCACTTGCTAAGGTTTAAAAGTCTCTAAATCAGTATAGCCTGTCTTACCTAACTTGGAGGTAAGAAAGAGCTCCTATTTAAACAATATAGCAGCCAGATCTAAGGCCTATAGTGACTATGCAGTTCCAAGATTTCAAATTTTGGCTAGAAGTTCACTATCATCTGCCCACCTGGCTCAAGACAATATATGAGCAATACATGAGTATTTACCTACACACATACGCATACACAAACATACACAAATCAGAGATGTATTTAAATTTCAAAATTAAAATCACAATTCTGTCTTTAACAAAAGTACAGGTAGATTGACAGTACTGTGAAATTAAATTCTCATTTCCAGTTGAAACATAAAATATGATGACACAGGTTCTTGTTATGTTGTTTTGCTATAGCACTTCAAATATCCTGAAAGCTTGTTTGGAAGGAAATGATCATTAGTATACTACAGATTTGCACTGAAGCTGTGTGATTTGGACCAATAATCTAGTTTATTAAACATAAGATCCTAAATCTGATTAAACTTACTAAACATAAGATCCTAAAACTGTGATTGCTATGGAAGCTATATTTCTGCAAATGTCTCTCTAAAAGCAGCTCCCTATGGAAGAAAAGTGTCTATCATAAAAAGGAATTATTTTTCTCCAGAAACTCCCTTTTTAATATCCTCTAAACTCATATGCTATGTTAGCATTTTATACAGCTTTAAGTATTTGTTTTTTCATATTTATCATGTCATTTTCACTCTTTGCACACTCTAGGCACATACTTTAAAGCATGTTTTTCTCCATATCTTTTTGATACTGTGCCGATTCGTCTCAGAAACATCAACATTTCTTAGGAAAATGTGAGTAAAGTGAAAATCAAGAAAGCCTAAATGAGTCTGGTGTCAATATGGTAAAACTTTATTCTGTACCATCCTTGTAGCAGTTCTTCTTTCACTGTTCTTATGTACCTCCCAATCATGACATGTGGAAATACGATTTCATTGCAATATGTATGTTAAAGGTGTTAGTAAAAGATGGACTAGGGAGGCATGTGCTATATCTACTTGATTCCACAAAGAAAATAACTTACATGACTAAATCCATGTCTTAAGGCAGGGATGCCGTAGGTGAAGGGGAAAACTAAATATGAAGATTACCATTTACTATAATTCAAGAGTTCATCAGTTTAATTTCCAATTAAATAAAATTTATTTTAAGTGTGTTATTCTTTGGGGATCTTGCTGTACAGAGAGGTGTAACCAGTGACTATGTCTCTGACCAACTCACTAGCCTGTCACATAACAGCTGTTCTCAGTGTTAGGATAAGTCTGGATTCTGAATCAGGGATGCTGTCATGAATAGTCATATTTGCAGGACCAAGATGAAGCATAGCAAAGTTTACTCCTGTAGCATCTCTAAAAGCTGGGAAAAAATGTTCATTATCAATGTCCCTTTTGTTGATTCTCTAAAGGGGAAATCCTGTTGAGAGAGCTAAACCCCAAAAATATGAATTTTTGATATCAAAGATGGAGGTTTTTTTCTTTTAGGTCGGTAGTACAACAAAATGTTTCAGGATCAGCAACTCTTGTCCTTCTAGGTATTCCCAGACATCTACTGGAAACTTAATACAGCAGAAAAGAGGTAGTCCAATAGGTTCTTAGAGTGTCTGGAGGACAACTTTTTGTTGCAGCTGGTGAGTGAGCCCACCAGGGGAGGGATGATGTTAGACCTATTGTTTGTAAATAGAGATGGCTGGTGGGAGATGTGGTGGTTGGATGCCTTTTGGGGCACAGCGACCATGTGTTGGAGTGATGAAACCTTTTACAGTAGGAAGCTGACCTCAAATCTTCGTAAGTTCCTCAAGGTGCTGCTCTTCTCTTGCCACATACTAGAACATATTAGCTTTTCTCTGAGTAATAGTTTTGTGATTTCAAAGTTTGACATGCTACAGTTTCTTCAAAGATTAAGCCTTTTGATATAAATTAAGGCTTTGTTTTCTCTAATTGTTGGTGTTAAATATGTGCGGCATACACTGATACCATGAAGATGTGTGAATGCAATGACCTTGCTTTTTGTTTCAGTCAAGATCAAAGTGTCCTGTACAGTCTGTTGATCCTCAAAACTTGTCCTGGATAAAGTATGGAAAATAAGGATCAGTGAAACATAGGACCACATTAACTGCTTGCTTAAAAGTCTAAAATGTGCAAACAAAATTGTGCAAACTATTATTTAGAATGGCTCATTACTTAAAGCAATAGGGAAGGTTAGATGTGATGGTTATTTTTTATGCTAATCACCAGGGGAGAAATAAACCCCAAGACAATGGAAATACAGTGGAAATATACATAAGAATAAAAAGTCTTGGATAAGGCTGGCAACATGCAATAGATATGTCAAACATGAAAAACTGCTTCTTTACACACCTTGAAATTTCTCAATATGCTGAAATTCTGTGAGAGTAATGTTAAGGATGGTGAGATACCCAGATACTCTAGTGGTGAGAATAAATGGAATAAATAGAATATCTGGGTTACAATTAAAGAAAAAAAAGTCTGATGCACAATAATGCCTTTCCTTCAGGTGAGCTGATGATGCCAGTATTTATGAATATGAACTTTCCATATGTTTTCCAAATACTGTGTTCTCAGTCAAAATATGGTTTGCATGATGAAGGAGTGAAAGTCTATTAAGTCCACAAATATTAAGGTAGATCTGTAATTTTGGTGTAAGTGGGATATAAGTATTGCAACAGGGCAGCTGGTACCAACAATAAACAGATGATAATGTGCAACTGAAATTGGTCAGTCTTTGGGATTCATATTACATGTTTCCTGGGAACACCACATGGACCAACTGGACCTTTTATTGCAGGATATTTTTTTCTGGGAAAGGGAGCAACTGCTACCTGCGCAATAAAATGTGCTTCTATTTTTTTTAAATCCTGCAGGTGCCAGTAATATAATTCTATCTTAGAAAAAGCAATTACTGTATTCATCTGCATACAGCAGGTATGTAGCCTGTCACAGGTTAGGATTTCATCGCCAGCATGGAAGACCTGGAAATGTTTTTTTTATGACATTAAGGAAACATTTCCTATCTGTCACTGTAGTCTTAGCATATTTTAATATATTCTTGGTAGAAAAGTACTTCTGAGGCTCAAATCTAGTGAGTCTGTCTAAAATAATAACATAAAGCTTCTGGCATTGTTTTTTATTTGCAAATTTTCAATATTTGCGGTGTTGGTTGGTTTTTTGTTTGGTTGGTTGTTTTTTGTGTTTTCTGATATGGTGTTTCTTTTTGGCTTTTTTTTTTGTTTATTTTGTTTGTTTGATTGGTTGGTTTGTTTTTGTTTGCTTTTGTTAGGTTTTATTTGGTTTTCTTTGTTTTTTTGGTTTTTTTTTGCCTTTTTTTGGTGAATGAATCCCTTTTTCTAGACACTACTCAATATAGACATTCTTAAGATAGGATTTTAAGTAAATTTTTTAATTCCCTGAATAAGATTGATTTCAGCCACTTTTAACTTTCCTAGATTTTACAATTTCTTTGGTAGCTTTTTGGATTTGATTTATACACAGAAAGGTGCTATATGGAGTTAATGTAAAAATGTAAATGCTTTGAAATCAGTGTGGATCCACACTGAATGCACTGGATCTGCTTAATTTTGCATGAATAAATATGTTGCATCCCAGGTTGCGTTCAGATTAGGGGTTCTGATGTGTGTTAGTTAGCGGGTTCTGTGTACCCCCGCGTGCCCCCTGTGTCCCCCTCCTACGGTGACCCGCTCCAGGTTACTTACCATTGAAGCTTACCATGCCAGTCCTGTAACCACCCCCCTGTCCACTCCAGAGAGTGGAACGTCACCCCGTTCCTGCAACCCTATTCTCCCCAGAGCCCCTGTCGTGTTCCCGTTGGTCACCGTGATCCACATCACTGCCACGGTGCCTGTCCCCATTGGGCGGGATGCTTCTGCCCTCCTTTTCCCACCCCCTATAAAATCCCGTGCCTCCCCAGTCCCAGCGCCATTTTCATCCATGCGGCGTTGGGGGCGGGTCGCAGCTTCTCCACCGCAGCTACCCGCAGCCATTAAAGCCTTCCAGCCATCCACGCAAATGAAGCAGACAATTCCTTTGCCTCTTTGTCTCATCCCTTGCGCCAATGGCAGAACGTGGCCAGCCCGCCCCGGCACACGGCAGCAGAAGTGCCCGGGAATCGCAGCAAGCACCGGTCCTGCCGAGAAGCAGTGCCCGAGCCGGGCACTCCAGAGCTGCCTGGGACTGGGAAAAATAACGTGAACGCCACATAAATACTGTGAAGTCTTAGTACAAAAAGGCATAGTCTTATAGGAGAAGTGCAAATAAAGCTACTGACACATTCTACAGAGTCGTCTTCAAATGTTATCTTGAATAAAACCTTCAAGTATTAAAGAAAATACCAGATACCCTATGAACACCTTTGAACAGTTATTGTTTCTTTTGTTTCACCAAAATCACCTTTCCTTTCCAATGCCAAAGTCCCATTGCAATCAACAAAAACCAGGGTAGATGTTATGATATTACTGATTCTCCACAGAGCCTCCTGTGATTCATTTGTGTGTTATATCTTGTCAGCAGGCTTTTACAGGTCAGTATTGTAATACAAGTAGTTTGTATTTGTATTTGAAATTATTTAAAGTGTTTTAAGGTACCTATAGCATATTAATTATTTTTTATTAACTGTGCTGGTTCATTTCTTCTCATTTCTTCATTTTCCCTTTCTAATTTCAGAATCAGGTTGTTGATGAGGTTAACAGAAATCTGTCCAGTAGTTTTGATGGTTTTTTTTTTTTTAACAGTTGGTATCTTTTTTAGAGGTCAGTATAAATTTAATATAGACATATCACATAGCTTCTTTTGAAACAATTATATTTTCCATTCCTAAGTATGCTGACATTGACATAAGGTTGCTCTATTCACTACAGCTGCAGGAATACAAGAGGCACCTGAAAGAAATATTCTGAGAGAAAAATAACATACGCTATGTGTTAAGTCATTAGGCTAACAATGCTATCTCAAAGGAAACTATTAATGAGAAAATTTTACACAGGAGAAAAAAATCACTCTTCTGAAAGTTTAGTAAAGACAGCAGATCTTGACATGACAAAGGGTCAAAAAATAGAGAAGAAATTGAATTGTCAGTGCTGTGACAAGCACTGGAATCAAATTTTTAGGTTCCTGCCTCTGAAATTTTGACACTCAGATGATTTTCCACATTTCTGTGAACCTAGATTCCTCTTCCAGTTGTCTAAGTTATGCTGGTGTGTTTGACACATTTATCATCCATTTTCTCAAGGGGTTTACTGCGCAAAATAAAAATACACATCATACACTTCAAATCTGTGATTTCGACAGGTTTCGCCAACTGCTAGAGGTTGTATAAGCTACTGTTTCTGTGCAGCATGTCCCTTACAGGACAGTTGCTAATAAGCACATAGAGCAGCACCTTTCCTGCAGTATTCTGAATAGAATACAAGAATTCTGGCATTGGTAATACTTTTGTGGTTGTTATTATTCTACATGTGTGTGATGTCATGTCATATTAAATTGTCAAAAGTTTTTGGAAGTAATCAATTGATTTCAGTTATGTGGCTGAAAGATTTACTAAGAAAAAAAAAAAAAAAACGAAAAAGAAAAAAAGAAAATTAAAAGATTTCTCAATTTTTTCATCTCCTTCTGGTGGTCTGATAAATGGTTTTTCCAGCAGTGTTCTTTTGCTTGCTATAAAAGCCTTGTTTGATTTATGATAAATGTTAATTGCCTTTATATAGCTTCCAGCCTGTCCAAGTAAGTGTTCTAAGACAATCAGTGCCATGCTTATTCAAGCACACTGTGTTCAAAATATTATCTATTAAAGCCGCTGTGGATTAAATGAAGCAGATAATATGTGATGATATGTTTATTTCCTTCTTTTGGCTCTCAAGACAAGTATGTATGACTACATAGCTAGATATCTTGCCTGAAGGAAGAGTGTTCCTTTAAAACTGTGTGGCTCTAATGCACTGCTTTGTTTCTTTACACTGCTTTTTTTCATTACACTGCATGTACATTACTTTCTTGCTGGTGGAGCAGGAAAAGAAACACATTCCAGCACACAGTTGGAAAAGAAATAAATTTTCTTGGGGCAAAATATTATTTCAACCTGAGGTGAAGAAAAACTGGGAAAGCAATAAATTCAAATTAAGAATGCTCTTAAAAATCAACAGCAGTGCCTCTAAAACAGATATTATATTGTCAGTGTATTTTCTCACCCAGTATGGAAGAATGAGAAAGTTTACTGCATTTGACTTAAATACACCCAATATCCTCTTAATTTTGAAAACTCAAATTATATTCCTTTCACGTCCTTTTTCTTAAGACACTTTGCCTTGAGGGACTTGGCATCAAGTAAATCCATCACAGGAAAATATCTGCAGTGACACCTCTATGGCTGCACTACATGATGAAAGATTATAGGTTGTGATCATTGCAGCTTCCTCACAGTGTTGTTCCCAAACTCCCTCAACCTCAGGCAAACTCTGAAATGCTATTTAACCTCACAATTCCCTACAAGGTTTACTTACAATATTTTAATTATCTTTGCTCTAAGGGAAGCACAGGAATTCTCTCTGTATCTGTAGCTATATCTGCATGATAGCTGTATTACCTCCATTCTTCTCTATCTCTCTCTCCCCCCTCATCTAATCTCACCTCCATCTAATCTGTATCTAAATCTATATAATCACCATCTCATCTATATATATAATAATAGAATCATTAAGTTTGGGAAAGGCCTCTAAGATCACTTAATCCAATTATTAACATTGCCAAGTTTACCACAAAACAATGTCCTTAAGTGCCATATCTAAATGTTTTTTGAACTCTCCCAGGGATGGTGATTCCACCCCTTCCCTGGGCAGCTTGTTCTAATGCTCACAATTCTGTCCTGATGCATATTAAATATCTTAGGAGTTATGGAGAATCCATAGCCTCTCTGGGCATCTGTTACAGTCCTCAGTCATCCTCACAGTGAATTTTTTCCTTGTGTTCACTTCCCATGTTCCAGCTTCTGCTCATTGCTCCTTGTTCTATTTTTTGGCACCACCAAAAAAGTCTGAATCTACCCTTTTGATATGCTCCCTTCACATACTTATAGATATGAATGACTTCCCCTCTCAGTCATATCTTCCTAAGAGATCCCCCAGCCTTTTTTCATGAGGAAGAGTCTCCAGTCCAATAACCATCTTTGCAGACCTGCAATGGACCCTATCCAGTAGTAAGTTGCCTTTCTTGAACAGGCGAGCCAATGCTGCACACAACACTCCAGAAGTGGCATCCTTAGGGTGGAGAAGAGGAGCAGGTTCACCTCCCACAGCCTGCTGGCCCCAGTACTGAGTCTTGGGAATTCAGCCACCACCTGGCTGTGTTCCTATTCACCACCACTCTCTGGGCCTGATCATCCAGCCAGCTTTTAACTCAGCAAGGAGTGCACCATTCCAAGCCATCCAAAAGCCCTCCTTTTCTGAGAGAATCTGTGGAAGATGGTGTCAAAGGTTTTACAAAGTTCTAGGTATACAGGCACATGTACAAATATACATATTGCTGCATGTATGCATGCGTTGATATATATCAACTCCATCTCAAATTCTGCCATAATCTCTATCTGTATATCTCTCTTTATGATCTATATTTAATCTATGCCATCATTTTTATATTTTTATCTCCATCATCCTTATCTCTATCATGTCTGTCTCTACCATCTCTATCTCCATCTCATCTACATATGCTGATATATATATTTGTATATATACACACACATATGTACCTTTACTATCTATTTTTATACCTATATATCTCTATATATTATATATACATATCAATCTACATCTATCAATCAATCTATATATCTCTGTATATTGTACTTTCTTTTGCATTTTTGAAATATGTTCACACACAAAGTAATCTGGCATTAGTGAAATTTAGAGATATTGGCAGAGAGAACAGGCAAGCCAGTTTGTGAAGCATCTGTATGAGAGATTATAGCACAAAAAGTATTATTTACTTCTAGGTAAGGGATCAAGATTGGCTTTCTTTTTAATCTCTCTGTTATTTCTTCAGAACTGGCATGTAAGGAGGAAATCATGGCATTTCCAGTGCTCAGTATAATTTAGTTTGTGGTTCACCATGTCTGTTACTGAATTATGAATGCTGAAAACTGAGAAATATACTGAGGTCTACATTTAAAAAATATTTTAAGTAAATAGAAGGAAAAAATGCACATGTAGAACAGATATTAATAGTCTGGATTGCTATGTATGTATGAACAGGTATCCTGGCATTAGTGGGAGCAACTTAATTGAGAAGCAACATGATTTTTGCTTACAGAATAAATGCATCTTTTTTTGTTGCATTTATGTTTTAATATATTTTCCATTATCCTCTTCAGTCTGATGGCAACCCCTTCAAAAAACCCCAAACTGAATCCTTAAAGACTGTGGTATATTCTACGTATTTCATGAAACAATTAATTAGAAGTCTTTTCTTCTAGCTACTTAAAAACTTTCTTCTAGCTACATAGGCAATGATATGTTTTTTTGTCTTTTTTAATTCAGAGGAGAATTAACTGCCACATTGAAGAGCTTGTGGTTTGAAACTTAGCTTATATCTGGGTTTACATTTTTTACAACCTATTTGTGATATCTTTGGTCTTTATACCCAGCTTTTTGCCATGTTCCCTTTACCTTTAAAGAATGAAGTGTTTGTACTAGTATTCTTAATTCCTATATTTAGGTAATTAATGATACAGACCTGTCCATGATCTTTTCTTTTGGTGCATGTTGCTCTTTGTGCAAATGTGTTAACAAATCTATTAAAAAAAAGTACTGCTTTTTTTTTTTCCCAGAAAGTGTCTTGCCATATGCAAACTTTCCTCTTGTGAGAATTTAACACTGCAGTCTGTGATCAGAGGTTCAAAATATTATAGAAGTTACAATGACAGATTTCAGTCTATACCATGGTCAATACAGAACATGCTTGAGCACTTTGTCTGTAAATGTACCAGGTAAATACCTTGAAAGCAAAATCTCCCACACATTTTCTTTTCCAAAAGGTCCGATAAAATATCATTTGACTCAATATTGCATAGGAAAGTAATAATATTTTCTTTTTAAGATAGACACATAGCAGCTTCTACTTTAGTAGTGTACCTAGTAGCATCATAAAATTTCCTTCTTAGTGAAACCACACATTTTATTAAAGGTTTGGGAGTTTGTCTATTTCTTACTTTTTTTTTTTTTTTTTTTTTTTTTTTTTTTGAGTGAAAAGATATTTTGCATAGCTTATCATTTTCAGATAAAGAGGATATATCATATAGCTCAAAATGAAGCTTTTTCTGTGGTCCACTGACCTTGCAATAGGTGTTAATGACAGAAGAAACCCCTGTAAGGCTTTGACTGATGTGTTTTGTCAATTTTCTCATAAGATTTGCTGTGTAACATTTTCCAGTGTTGACATCCTGGTGTTCAAGGCTTGGTTAATCAAGATTTCTTTATGAAGTCAATTCAGTTCTCAGTTGTAGTCTATAGATTTAGAGAGCCTACTGTTGTTTTTGAGCTTTAGGTCCCATTCCTCCCATGCCTTATTGTACAACAAATGTATTTCCCTATAAATCGATATTTTTCTAAGTCTTTAAAAAAGATATGTTGTTTTTGCTAAAACTTGCTAGTTATTGGGCCAAAAGTATTTTCATAGAGTTTTATGGTGCATTTTTTTCAATGTGTGCATAACAACATGCAACTGATGCTTGGTTTTGAAATCTGGTCTTCTAAATAGATTATATAAAAAACTTATTTACCTATGCCCAGTTTTAAGCATGCTGTGGTAGAAACATTTGAAAACAAGCTCACATTTGGGATTTGAATGCCTCCTGACAGGTATACTAAAAGAAAAAAAGAATGTTTTCAATTTTTAATATCATCTCAAAAGCTAGAGCATAAAATGAATATGCATAAAACCTATTTTTATTAACTTGTTCATTAGGCTTTTTAAAACTTTTGAGACCTTAATAATCTGGGGTTATTAAGTTGGGGTTTTACATTTGTTTATTTTTTGGTTTGAGTTTTTTTGGGGGGGGGCTGGAGTTTTTTGAGGGTTTTTTTTTTTTTTTGGTGGCACGTGAGAATAGAACCATGATATGTTTTTAATTTCTCATGGAAAAATAACAGTTAGAAATCTGCTTTGCCCCCAGTTCTGCCTCTTGATTTGAGTTTGTAGCACAACCCAGACAGCACAAATCTGTATTCTACACACTAGAACAAAGGTTCTTCTAGTCTCCTTAACAGCCAGAAAACATTTTCATACTGAGTTTAAAAGAAGAGACGTGAAGTCTTGGCAAAAAAGACCTAATATGATGAGGAAAAAAATATCTCTTGTGAAAAGTTCCCAGTAGGCATAGTAGTATTGTTTCTTAGACCACATTGTGTTGATTACTTTGTACGCTTGGGTTTAAGAGAGTGGTTATAAGGCTTTTAAATGTTAATAGTTAAAGAGAACATTTAGAATGTAGGGATATCTTGAAGGAATTTGCAGCTGTGAATGGAAAATATTTCGTAACCAATGCCTGTCACAGGTTATGTATGGAATTTTAGACAAATAAGCTAGTTTCTGTCTGAGTCTTAAACCAGCAACTGCAATATTTGTCATATTATCCTTTTATAGACTGTCTGATTAAATTTATATATGCTTGTGAACTATATATGTTTCAGCACTATATGAAGGAAGTGAAGAACCTGTAGTGTGAAGTCTTACTAAATAGAACAAAGAAATGGTAGAAATTTTTTACCTGCCATAAACTCTGCAGTATACAATCCTTTTGGAAAAGAGTCTCTTAATCTCCAAGAAGCCAAATTTAACTACACAAATTTATTTTCCTTCATGTGTGTTTATATAATTCCCAGACTGTAAAATAAAGACCTATCTGTTCTCTTCCAGTGGCAGCTGACTGGTACTGAGAGGTGAGCTAATCCAGTAATCTCTGTTCACTAGTGAACAGTTTAAAAGTGAAGTAGCTATGCTTGCTCATACACAAACAATAATCTGAAAGACAGCTAGTGGTCTCTGGGGCTGAACAGCTTTGGAAAATCAAGATTTTGTTGAATTGACTTTTCACAATAGCACTCTTAATATCTTCTTATTCTCTACTATGAAATCTTTGGGAAATTTTTAAAATTTTATTACTCGATAATTTTCTTCCTCCCACTTGATTTGTACACTACCATGGCTCTACAAAGGACAATGTTTCTCAATGTAATCAGGAAGGATTTGTGTATGACTCCTGGAATGTAGTTAATTTTCTACACATACATATCTACATCCTATTTATATCTGCCCAGAGGTCTTGGGATATGCACTGGGGACATACATAAGAAAATAAAATGGGAGATTGCTTCAACAAACATGGGCTATGGTCCATAAACCAGACAAGGTGTGAAATATACCTGGCCTGTTAATGTTCCCATTACAAGATATCTGAAAGAAGAGAATGGAGCCAGGCTTTTCATGGTGGTGCCAAGCCATGGGATGAGAGGGAACAGGCGGAAACTGATATACAGGAAGTTCCATGTAAAATATGAGGAAAAACTATTTTACTGTAAGGATGAGAGCACTGGAGCAGACTGCCCAGAGAGGCTATGCAGTCTCCTTCCTTGGACATACCGAAAATTTACCTAGAAGGCAATCTTGTGCAACCTGTTTTAAGTGAACCTGCTTTAGCAGAAAATTGGGCTACATGATCCCCAGTCCTTTTCTGTATTGAGGATACTTTGTGTCATCAGAAAATTTAATTGACACGTGTTACTTATAAAAAGACTAATAAAATTAGGCAGGGCTGGTTTCACAGCAGGTCTCGAGGAGCTCAGCCTTGAGGAGGATGCTGCTTTACTCTTCTCACTCCATTAATTTTATGCTCTGTCCTTTTATTCAGACCTCTACCAACTCTTTGGTTCCTTAACTAATGTCTTCTAATGTTTTCTTTATCTGTTTCAGTGAAGATATTGAAAATTCACCTTAGGTAGGACTTCTTATCCATAGGCAGATTCTATATATCTGAGACTTAAAAGAAAATGAGCCTGTGAGAACACTAAGTTCAGAGGAGAATAGGTATACCATAACCACGGTTAGATCAAAGAGGTACTTAGCGACGAAGATTCTGAAAGAAGAGCTCAAATCCCACCTTGAAAGTTACCTGCTTGGGAATTTTTTTCGCAGTGGAGAGAGTGCTCTCTCATGAAGTGACCCAACAGAAATGGAAAAGAAGTAAACTCAGCCCTTACTAGCTGAATAAGAGAGAATTTTCAGAGTTCTAAGAGAAGAATAAGTGGAAATGTAAAAGTGATAATTGCGAGCTAATTATTCCAAGAAGCACTTTCTGTACTCCCTAAGATACATGCATGGCAAAAGACTGGAAACAAAAGATATGGTTACTTCAGTGTGACCCTTAAATAAGTGTATAAATAAAAATATCCCAAAGGGAATATAAATCCCAGTTTAATGCTGTATTCCCAAAGGAATATCAGCTAACCTTGGAGTTTTATATAACAAAACTATAAGGTTGATCTTTGTGTATCAGTTGTATATTATTTGCCTTTTTTCTTTTTCACCTTTATGTCCAGAAGAAAAAAAGAAAATAATTTCTCCAGTATTTTAAACCATATTTTTTAATGTTGCACTCATGCATTTGGTATTGGGGATGTTGATAAACCAAAATAATTCACATAGTGCATTAATCAAATAATGACATATAAATAAACCTAGATTTATTATGACAGAGGAACTCAGTATTCATCTGTAAGCATGTCTGTTCTGTTAGATATGCAGTTAGATATGAAGCCCTGCCAAAAATAGCTGTTTTTTAAATAATTTTCTAGCTAATCTATGCAGCAATACCTACACTTGACTGATGGTTTGATTTCTTCATGGTGTACTTGTTTTGGCTGGGGAAGAGTTAACTTTCTTCACAGTGTTGAGTATGAGGCTGTATTTTGGATTTGTACTGAACATAAGGTTGACAATATAAAGATATTTTAGCTATTGATGAGCAGGGTTTACTAAGAGGCAAGGCCTTTTCTGCTTTTTATATTGCCAAGCTGCTATGGAAGTTGGGAATACTAATATATATCAGTAGTTATTGCCACCTGTCACAGATTTCCTATTTAATATTACAAAGGAAGAAGTACTGAAAAATGCATAGGTTCATTACAGAATTCTTTGATATAATTACAGCTGGGAAGACTTGAATGTATGTGGTATCATTCTGAAGAGGTAGGTATGTAAACCAGGAAAAGGCAGCTATTTAAGGCTGTGTGATATATTCATAGTGTGCAGTCCATCTCCAAGATCTGTTGTTTTCCTATTCTCTGGATATTTTCACTGACCTTTTTCTCTAACAGAATTCAACACAGTATTTTTTCTCTTGTTTACTGAAGGAGTTATATTTTTATTGTGTTGCTTTCTGATGCAAAGGGAAAAGCATATCAGGGAAAAGCATATTTTAAGCCCAAAGTTAGCCTTAGAGACAAAGAAACAATGGAAGGTTAATGATTGCTGTTTCAAGGTGGTGGTAATCACAGAAGTCAAGGTAAGAAGTGATTTCATTTTTTACAGAGTAATATGGTTGCATCTTAGAGGAATATGGACTCACATGATATCAAAAATAACCTGTTATTCTTTGAAAAGCAGTTGAACCCCTCTGACTTTCTGATATGACAAATCTATTCAGGTGCTCTGCATTTTGTTTATGGGCAAACCATAATGCAGAAACTGAATAATTAACTGTTTTTTTCTTTCTGGAATATTGAAGAGAAAGGATGACAAATACAGAAAGAAAATGAGCAGAGCAGCAAAAGAACTTAATGGGAAAAAATGGTTCAAATAATTTGTATATTTAGCGAAATGTAAATTTAGTGAATATTTAGCCCAATAATTAGACCATCATCAAGGAGTGGAATGCACAATTACAAGAGAACACATATGACCCTGTGGATAATATCACATTTTCTTTCACTGTATATGCACATGCAAAAAATAAATCTACTTCAAATTATATATTTTATAATGAGACGTGAGAATTTTATTACTTTACAGAAATATTGTGCTGTAATAACTCATGCATCTGTAATCTCAAAAATGCTGAAACTGGTGGTTTTGTTTGTTTGTCTGTTTGTTTTTAAAAATGCCTCCCTTAAACTTGGGAGTTTAATCATTAGGAACACATCTGCTCAAACTCTACTTTCAGAATTGAGGAACACAATTTTGGTTGACTTTAATTTTGGTTAGCAACATTTTTTTCTAGCTACTTTTTTTTTTCTAACTACTCTCACTACTAGAGTGAACTTAGTTAAGTTAGAAAAGAATAATTTATAACCCTCAGTAGAAAAGACTGAACAAAACAAACCAATTAAAAGGCATTTAGAATTTATAGACAGTATTAAATGCCAAAATTTAATTTATCTGAGCTTCTAGCAAAAAAACTGTTCAAATAAGTTTCTATATTGCCATGGATATGAATGCAAAACCACTTAATTATGGGCAAATAGCCTAATGCTGCTTCTTATCTAACTTGTTCTTCTAAAAACTGTTAATGAACTATTCAAGGATTGAGACAATGTACACCTATATGTGTAAGATCCTAAATATGTGATTGGATTTTTATTCATGTGCTTGATAGGGAAAACTAACTTCCAGTACTGAAGTGATTCCATTTCTTTTTTACTTTATTCTTCTTTTTCCTTCCCAAAATGAAACTATTCAGAAAAGCCATGTTTCATCAAAGAAAAGTTTTGATGACCTCTTCTGCTGAAGAAAGCAGCTTGTTTTTCCCAAGGAAATGGTTCTATATCCATAGTTTGTACAAGTTTTAATTTGTACAGAATAACAACTGACTGAAATTATGAGAAACTGATTAGGTTTGTACCCTGGCTTTTTGGTGGTATTGTGTGTGTGGAATGGGAGTGACAGAAAAGAAAAAATTTTAAAAAGTCAAGATTTGAACTAAGGTTCCACTCTGTATAATTTTTAAGAGATTTAAAATACAAAATTGTATGATGCCTTTCAGGCACCCACATGGAAAGGCATCTCCACATGGAAATCAGCCTTCTATTCTAGGATCAGGTCACCAGTCTTAGCTGTATTTGCATTTCTGTAGGCTTTATTTACAGATATTTAAATACTTTTATTTTAGTCCTTGTACAGTGGTATTCTTTAAATACAAACACAATAATTTTTGATGCTCAGCCCTGATGCTCTGGTTTTCAGAGTGGGATTTGCTGGGAGAACGGGCAGCTTTGGGACACTTAACACCAGCCTGGTGTCTACAGAGAGGGAATTGAGAGGACCGGGATAAATAGTAGTGTGAGACTGCTGCCTGGACAGGGAAGGTTCAGACTGCACATATTGCAATGAACATGTCACCTTGAGGATAACTAAGTGGTGGAACAGATTGACCAGAATGGCTTCAGATTCTCCATCTTTGGAGACTTTCGTATGCCCTTTGGATAAAGCCCCGTGCCTCCCCATCTGAGTTCCCTGTTGGCCCTGCTTGAAGCAGGGGATCACAGTTGAGACATCCCAATGCCCCTTCCAACCTGCATGATCAAATGATTCTGTCTACAAAACAGAGACTCTGAAAATAGTTTGTGCCTTTCAAAAGCAGTTTTGAGATGGCACAATTAGGCTGTATAATGAGTAAGGAGTACTCTGTCAGTGAAGCAGAATTCTAATCATCATTTCTGTTTTGGGGCTTCCTTTGCTGTTTTTAGTATTGTGTAGGCACCTGTGCTGAACAGATGAGCTTCCTCATATGTGATTTGTGAGTGACCTTTCAGTTTCATCAACTTTCCTATACATTTTCTGTTATATTTCTTCACTTTTTCCCCTGCAGTTTGTTCTTCTCCCAGGTGCATAGGTTTCAATTGTGAATGAAAGCCATTAATAGACAAATAGAGGTGAGTTTTGTCTTCCTAGTCCTGGTAGGTAGCATTCTCTGGAACATACATTTTCAATAAATATTCTTTCTTTCTCTGCCTTGTAATTATTACAAAAAGTTGGAATTTTACTTTATTCATTTTTATACTATTTAAAAAAAATAAGTATTTTATTGGATTTTTGTTATTTACTGTAAAAGGTAAAATAAAAGTTCTGAAATTTTTTTTTTCAATGTATGAACAATCATTTAAAGCAAACAAGAGTTTCTCTACTTCGCCATTCTGTTTCTGGGAGCACTCAGTTACAAAGCCTTAAGAAAAGTGCAAACATAAAGCTGATCTATCTTACTGTGTCAGTCATGTCAAACTTGGCATAGTGGTGCACTTTGAGCTGAAACCTGTATTTGTCTTTCTGTTTACCATTATTTTGGGGTATGTTGTTGGGTTAGAAACTGGCAGGATGGCTAGGTCTAATGGGTGGAGGTATATGGAGTTAAATCCAGGTGGTGGCTGGTAACTACTGGGGTTCCCAGGCCCCAGTTTTGTGGCCAGTTCCTGTTTAATATCTTTATTAATGATCTGGATGAGGGGATCAAGTGCTCAGTAGCTTTGCAGAAAACTCTAAGATGGGTGGGAGTGTTGATCTGCTGGAGGGCAGGAATGCTCTGCAGAGGCATCTCTACAGGCTGGATCAATGAGACAAGGCCAAAGATATGAGATTCATCAAGGCCAAGTGCTGGGTCCTGCAGTTGGGTCACAACAACCCCATGCAGTGCTATAGGCTGAAGGTAGACTGGCTAGGAAGTGGCCCAGTGGAAAAGGATCTGGGTGACCTGGTCAACAGCACCTGAACATGAACAAAGAGAGTGCCCAGGTGGCCAAAAAGACCATTGACATCCTGGCCTGTATCAGTGATAAAGTGGCCAGAAGGACAAGAGCGGCTGCGCGTTACTTTTCCTGGACCCGGTCGGCTCCCGAGCTCGCGGCTTGGGCACCTCGACTTCTCATTGGGGTCAGTGCAGGCCGCTACTTCCAGGTGCTTCTGTGGCTGCGCCCTGGGGTGGGCTGGCTGTGCGCTGCCGTTGGCACGAGGGAAGGAAACAAAGAGGCAGGAATTTGTCCAAATCCGTTCGTGTGGCGGCTGGATGCTTTATTGGTCGCAGGAGCCGCGATGGAGAAGCTGCGGCCACTCCCAACCTCGCGTGGACAGATCTGGCCCCGAGGCTGGGGAGCAGCGGAGGGATATAGAGGTGGGACAGGGGAGGACAGGAATTCTCTGCCCAATAAGCGCAGACGCCGTGGTGGTGACGTGGCCACAGCGACCAATAGGAACACAACAGGGGCGGACATGGGGCTTCGGGGCGAGTGGGATTGTGGGAATGAGGTGACAAGCACGGAACTGCTGGGACCGGACGGGGGAGTGGTCACAGGAGTGGCAGGGGAGAATACCCAATGGCAGGCAGCTTGGGGCTAACTTCTGTGGCGGGGGGGGGGAGGGGAGGACACGGGGGGGGGGGGACACGGGGGGGGGGGGGACACGGGGGATGCACGCGGATACATGGAACCGGTAAGCTAACAAAGACCAGAACCCCAAATCTGAACCTAAAACCCAGGATGCAACAGGCAAGGGCAGTGATTGTCCCCTTGTACTCAGCATTGTCCTGGGCTCACCTCAAATACTGTCCATTTCTGGGCCTCTCATGAAGAAAGACATTTAGGTGTTGTAGGTGTACAGAAAAAGGCAATGGAGCTGACAAAGGGTCTGGTGAACAAGTTGTATAAGGAATAGCTGAGGTTGCTGGCATTGTTTAGCCTGGAGAAAAGGAGGCTGAGGAGTGATCTTATTACTTTCTACAACTCCCTATTAGGAGGCTGTAGCCAGGTGGGGGGCAGTCTCTTCTCCCCAGTAGCCAGTGACAGGACAAGAAGACATGGACTCAAGCTGTGCCAGCGGAGGTTCAGGCTAGATATCGGAAGGAATTTCTTCATGGAGAGGGTTGTTAAACATTGGAATGGATGGTTCAAGAAGACAGGTGGATTGTCCATACCTGGAAGAGTTCAAGAAACAACCAAACATGGCACTTAGTGAAATGGTCTACTTGACAAGGTGGTGATTGGTCAAAGGCTGGACATAATAACAGAGGTATTTTGCCAATCTAACTGATTCTGTGACACTGAAGAATAATTCTGTGGCACTTGGAATATTCTGAGTTGGAAGGGATCCAAAAGGATCAACCAAGTCCAAATCCTGGCCGTGCACAGGACAGCCCAAAGAATCAGAATTGCCTGGGTGGCTCTTGAGCTCTGTCAATCTGGTGCTGTAACCACTTTTCTGGTGAGCCTGTTCCAGTGACTAGCCACCCTCTAGGTAAGAATAATTTCCTAATATCCAACCTAAATCTGCCCTGAAATTATTTCAGGACATTTCCACAGATCCTGTCACTGTCACCACAGAGAATAGATCAGTGCCTGCCCCTTGTCTTGCCCACAGAAGGAAGTTGTAAGTGGAGTGAGTTCTCCCCTCAGTCTTCTCCAGGCTGAGCAGACCAAGTGACCTCAGCCACTCCTCATCTGGCTTCAACTCAAGGCCCTTCACCATCTTTGTTCCCCCCCTTTGTACACTCTCTAACAGCTCAATGCCTTTTTTATACTGTGGTACCCAGAACTGCCCCCAGCACCTGAGGTGAGGCCACCCCGGTGCAGAGAAGAGCAGGACAATCCCCTCCCTTGCCTGGCTGTGATGCTGTGCCTGATGCACCCCAGGACATGAGTGGCCCTTCTAGCTGCCAGGGCACTGCTGACTGATGTTCAGCTTGCCGCAGACCAGGACGCTGTGGTGCTGCATTGCCCCCACTTACAGGCTGCACTGCGATCATAGAAACGCTCATTAGGCCTTGGCCTTGGAAACAGCACCTGGGCCAGCTCTTCCAGAGCTTATCAGAAACACTGTCTGCTCCCAGGAACTGCTGCTGTTTAACAAGCTCCTCTTTTCCTTATGAACAACATTGGAAACAGTTTTTCTTGCCTGAACAGCCTAACATTCCTGTTCTCACACTTTCAAAGGACGTGGTGCCCCAAACTGTGGCCTGGATGAAACATTGTAATGACTAAAGTCCACTCTGTTATGACCTATAAACAATGGTCCAAAATGAGACCCTTTGAGCTCTCCTGCACTGAAGCAACCTGCAACCAGCAACCTCCCTCTGAGTCCAACACCTCTCAGAGGTAGAAAACTCAGGTCGGTTGTAATTGGAGGATCACTGAAACACAATGTAGCCTGGGCTGATACCCTGACTCTTGGAGGCCCAACACTTTGCTCTTTGGGAGATGCAAAGGTATCCAAAGTGACTATTTCACTGACCTCTGAAGGGAATTTTTCACAGATACCTTGCTTGCACTGACACTTTATGTCTGTCTGCATGCACACGCACATATGCTACTGCAAATCTGGGAGAAATGCTTCTTTCTTAGATGTTTAAGTACATATATCTAAGTAAGTATATATCTAAGTAAGTTAGTCAAGTAAGTAAAATAATAAGTTATAAACTAAGTTAAGTGTTGATAAGTGTTGCTCTTTAACTAAGTATTACTTCAAAGTTAAAAGTTAGGTTAAATGGCGTCAAGTGGTATTTCTCTGTTAAATTATTAAGGTTAAGTTATAAGTTAAGGTAAAAGTTAAGTTAGGTATAAGTTAAGTGTTGTTCCTTTGTTAAATTGTCATCTTTAAGGTATAAGTTAAAGAGCACTGTAAAGTTTGAGTGCTGTTAAGCTTTTACACTGTGTTTCTTTTTATCTTTTCCCTCACTGTCCTTTTGTTACAAATACTTAAATACTCATACCCACACGGCCACCCCAGGTGGTTCTCAGTTCATTTCTGTTTTGATTGGCCGGATTTTGCTTGGTTTTGTTGTTGTTTGTTTTCCCTGGTTGTGCCTTAACTGTCTTGGAAGGAGGAAAGTGAATCTGGACAATGGACTTGGTTGTACCGTTGCTTAATATTAAATCTGGCTTTTGCTTATACCTTTGTCAGTGAGGTTTTAAATAATCTCAAACACTCGTTTTTTGCAATTTGGTGCAGTGAGCATACTGGCAAGTAATATCACTGACTACCTACAAATGCATGGAAAGTCCAAATTCTAAGTTCTCAGACAAATGGTCTCAGGATAATTCACGTGACTGGGAAGCTGTGAAAGAACATTTAAAAGTTGCTAAATGCAATTCAAAGAACAGGGAAGATAAAATACTTACAAAATGCTAGACACCTGTCTAGAAGCTGTCTGCCAATACTGAAAAGATACTATTAAAGGAAAACAAGAACTGAAAACTGAACTGGAGATTAGGAAAGTGACCAAGTTATTGCTGTTTGTGTAAACAGGACAGCTGCACAGACAGTTGCAAGAGGAACAGAAAGGGAAACAATATCTGGTAGAAAAAGTTGAGCTAACGTTTATGCAGGCCCCAAAACCTTCTGAAACTTGCAGTGGACAGGTAAATTATATTTAAAAAAAAAAAAAACAACAAAAAAAACCAAAAAAAACCTCTATTTGATTTGATTAAAATGGCTAATTTAATGCTAATTAAATGCTAAGGTCACACACCAGGTGAAACTTCAATTGATTTGTGGTGTGTTTGTTTAACTGAAGGAGACCAAATCTCATTGCATGGTGAAGAGGCCAAAGGATTCTGGGTCCTGATGTTATTTTATGGTTTGGTCCCTACCCCCAAAATGATCCCCACTTGATAACAAGCAGAATGGCATACTGGGCTTCATCCAGTGTGTGTGAGAGAGGAGATCCTCTAGTAATACCTATTAAATCTGTGAATGAGGTCTTCCTGTCTATGACAAAAGCCGCCTGCATCAAAGCCATGCATGAGTGATCTCAAACACTTGTTCGTAACAGACCTCCATGTCCCTTTCCATAGCACTGCTCTTCAGCCTCTTATTCCCCAGCCTGTCTCTATGTCCAGAGTTGCCCTGTCCCATGCACAGAATCTAGCATTCTCCATTGTTAAACTTTATACAGCCTTCTAATTTGTCTTGGTTGAACTTGAACTTTAGGTTTATGAATTTGAACTTTATGAACAAGAAGTTTATGATTTTGAGCTTTAATTTACCCTTAAGTCTCTTGTCCTATATGTAATATCCTATTACTAAAAATGTAACCACAGGAAATGATATCTTGTTTGAAAGGTAACTTTTATGTCTTTATGTGTTTTAAAAAGACCAAACCAAACCAAACCATTTCTTGCTGGTAATGTATTAATAAGTTATAAGGTATGTATTAATATGTATTCATATGTATGTAGTCTTATTATTGATCATCTTTTGTCTGCCCCACAGGCAGTTTTGTCTACCCTCTGCAGGATTTACTCTGGTTCATATCCTTTTTTGTCTAACAGAGGTTGGAACAGGTAGTCTGTGTCTATAGTGTTTTACAATACAGTTTCCTATAACAGAAATCTAATATTTTCTTTTTCTTCCATGCTATTTTTTGAAAGAGAAAGCAATCCTTAGAAAAGGGTGTGAGGACTATACATTCTCTTTTAGTTGACAGTGCCAAATGGCTTTAATAAGAATCATAGTAAAATTTTTAATTTTTATTCCTTTCTACTAATTCCTTACATTTGATTTTCTTTTCCACTGCTGTTGTGTGTTAAGATGGTATTTCCAGTGATCTATCCATAAGTACATCAGTATCTTTTCACAGAGTGACAATAATTCAACAGCAAATATTTACAGATAGCTTGATGTGTTTTACAATTGTTCTCTGTTAATGAGTTTATAATGGTTTGTCCCATGTACCCTGTTCTGTCCCCCTTATGGCTTAGCCCTAAGTAGTTTACTCCAATATTTTCCCGCCAAGTGCCTGTCAGTCCCTATGTCAGTCTCCCTAGTCCCTCCCTTGTACCTCCCTTGCTTCCTTATAAGTCCTTGTCAATCCCCAGTTCACTGCCCCCTACCCCTGCCTGTCAAGTAGAACACACCCTGTTTGTTCTGGAAAGTTCCCTATCTATTGCCCTTTCCCCAGCACACCATTGGACTGTTAAGCCTGCTCCCTCCCCTGTGCTGCCTTCATTGGATTGCCCCAGTTGTGTTCTCTTCCCCCAGTACTTCTCCATTGGATGTAAGTGGTTTCCACCCCTTACCCCCACCCCTCTTTAAAATGTGCTGCCACCATTATCCCTGTGCTTACTTGCCCCTGAGCCCTCCTGGGTAATAAAGTACCTTGGAATTCATACAAGTGGCCCCTTCCTATTTCATCGCCTCAGTCCTTCATTTCTGCTTCGGAGCTGTGCCACCCACGCCACAGCCAGCCACAGGGAGCAGCAACCCCTGTGAGCACTGCCACCGTAGAGGTCTCAGGAGAGATCTGGGGGCAGCCCTTCCTGTTGCGCCCTCCGGCCATAGGGAGCGTGCTAGCTGGGAGACCTCCATACTGTGGCCGCAACTGGAGGCATGACTTCCATGTTAACATCATATTTATGCATGTCTATTATTTATGTCTGTTTTGCAATGACTGAAAATGTCAAAGAAAGCTTCCTGCTGGACCATCCAGGAACCACTCTGCAAGTGAAACTTGCATCACCTGAGCTGGAATGGTAGTCCCTTCTCAGTTGCACCCCTGACTCCCACGCAGTCAGACCAGGATTCCTTACCAGCTCAACCCTAGGTTTCCCATATCAGAGTGTCAGTTGTCTGGATACTTCAAATAATTTAATCATGATGCAAAAACGAATTAAAAGCTCAAGCTAGTGTCTCCAAGAGGGTAAACCCTGGCCTTTTATACCCTTACAGTCTAAGCCTGTGAAAGTCTGGGATTTTTCAGCTCAGTCATTATCTCCTGCCCTGTCTCAGTGTGTTCTCACCTGGCTGAGCCACAAAGCCCGGTGCCGGTGCCTTTTGTCATACAAAGTTCCTGGCCTCTTGCCTCGGGCTCCTCCCCTGATCCAGACCTTTGGATTTTGCATCTCTCACTGCAGCTGCACACTGAGTTACCTGCACTAAATGTTCTCCTCAACAAAAGGTTGAGATAATTTTCAGCATTAATAAACCACTGAATTTCCTGCACTTAAATGTTTAATTTTCTGTAATGTCTTTGTCTTCACTTAGATCAAAATTTCCCGCCTTTACAAAATGGAGGTATTACTTTCTGGTTAAGAAGGTCAATTTTATAAAGTTTAAAAACAGGATCCGGGAATAACTAGTATGCTGCCCATATTAATGAGGTAGGTTAGCACTTACTAACTTGAGTATCTTCCTCTCTGTCTCAGAGAAAAAGAAAATACTCCTTCAGCATGTAAGGAAAAATGTTGTCTGTCTTTCTAGATAAGTTTAATATACTAAACCAATTGAAACATTCAGGTGTTTGCAGCTTGTTTTATAGATCTATCTTCAGTTAAGAAGCTAAAAATTAATGGTTTTTGCATAAGAAGTTTATTAGTTATTAGTTTAAAACTCAGATTTCCCACTAAAGTCAACTGCCAGATGTTCAAATCTGCTTTAGAAAGAGACAGAATTCTGCCGTGAATGGAAAATCAGAAAGTGCCTGTGACCTGGTTGTAACCCAAAAAAAAAAAAAAAATTTGCTTTGCACTTGGCTGTTTTTGTGAATGTTAAATATTCATGACCATATTTATTCATTACAGAAATGCTCACTCATATCATTAAGTCATATAATGAATTGCTTCCCCTGTTGAAAATAGTCATTAAAACTTGTATCTCATCCAATCTCATATTAAGTTTTCCTTCTTCTCCACTTCCATTCCTTCTGTTTGCTGAGATGTGCTTTTGTTTTTTTCTTTTTTTCTTTTTAATTTTTTTTAAGAAATAACTGCAGGGCTGACACCTTACAGGCTTAATTACAACCTGCACCATATAGTTACAGGCACCTTACATTACACCTGTTAGGCCTTCTGAAATAAAACAGCTACATAATAGATTACAGAATGTATGTGAAAATTTGCCTTTTCAAATGAAAATGAGCAATAGTTTCCAAATCTCCTTCATGCAGACTCTATTGTTATAATTTATTTCTAAATTTGGACCTTGGGCTTTCTTCTGATGAGACCCCTTTTCTGTCCCCAGCGTAAATTAATTCCTCTGTATTTTCAGAAAAAAACCCACTATTTCTGGTTTTTGGTTCAGTGACATGATATTGCAGCAGGAAACAGAGTAGAAGGCAGAAGGAATAGGAGTCCAGACTCAGGTGGATTCTCCCCTTTTCCTCCATTCTCAAGACCAAAGCTCCAAGTTTCCAACCTTACCATTTTCAAGTTACATGAAAAATTTTTGTCATGAGTATCAACTAAAGCCATCTCAGTCATTTCAGTATGGCTTCTGCTTTTCTAATACTCCCGTATAAAATTATTATGTTATTTGTAGTTACTCTCCAAGATTTACATTATACACAGCACTGCAGTGCTTTTAGGTGAGGTTCATGGCTTTCCTGTTTTTTGTCCTATCACTAATTTTTAATGGTGTTGCAGGTATCACATTGTGGACAAAACTGTTATAAAATGCACAGGCTGAAACGTACAGTAAGCTACATATGTAATTCTGACTGTGTACATGGAATGACTCTCCAAGAATTTGCCAAACTTCTGTATTGGTTTACACAGCAAAATCAACAATCTTAGGAAATTCAATAATAAATCTGAAAATTAGGCTCTTTGAGGTCCTCTCCTTTCTCTAACATCACCTGTATTTCATAGAAAACGATGGGAATTTTCAGGAAAAAAATATTTTCACTGAAAAAATGTACTCCACAGAATAGAAAACATAGCCTTTAGACCTGAGTCATAATGTTCTTTGTAATCAGAAAGCAGTAGTAGCACTAAGCTTCTACCACTGCAAGGAGCTGAAAGGAGAAGTACTCAACACACGCATTGTCCTATTGGATTCCAGGAGGGTCTGACATAAGGGGTGATGTGGTGTTAGGTTAACTTGGGAATAGCCCTCGTACCTTTTTGTGTGTGTGACTAGTGATCTGACACAAATTGAATTGGATACCAAATTATGCTATGTATTGAAGGCCCTCAAGCTTACTTCTTCCATGCTACTAACCAGGAGGATTAGGAACTTCAGAGACAGAATAATACGTAAGAGTTTGAAAAATGTTGTTTAGTTCTACATTTAAAGCAGAGCAGGATTTTTTATGAATATTTTTATGATCAATTTAGAAATTCAATTATAAGGAATTTATAAAAAGGACTATAAGGAATAAATAAAAAGGAATTTTTTTTTTCCTTTTAGATACATCAGTTCACCAATTATAAAATCTACTGACCATTTTTACTTTAATGAAATTTTTTATTTACTTATGATGCTGGAATCAGTGGATGTGTGAAATAATTATAGAGTAGAAAAATTGTTTTAACACTGCTTACCAGTATTATCTTACTTACATTGCCTTACGCAGAAATTCTTACAGCTTTATTGATGTAATTAAGGGGAAATTTTCTGATCTGGTGCTCTCACCTTCTGATAGCCACCTTCTTTCATTTTGCCTGTATGCAGAAAATAAAATTAAGATATTTCTACAGGATTGTAGGCTAAATCCATTGCATATTGTTAAATCTTATTGAATATTGTTTTTTCAAATGACATCTGGCAAGGCTCTAAATTCTTAATAACCTAGGAGGAAACTGTGTTTTATGATTTATTCATTCTGAATATTTAAAGTTTATGTAAAATTATAATTAAAAATCTGCAAGGAATAAATTATTCTACTCATTATTGTATTCATTAACTGAGAATTAGTGCAGGAAATAGTTGCCATATTAACCAAAAATTCTGTCTGCCAGAATTTTTTATTACTGAATAATTACTGATTTTTATTGATATTATTTAATTTAATCTCTGTTTAATGTTAAATGAAACAAAACACCTGCCATGAAAGAAGGTTTTAACTATTCTTTTTTAATAGATTTCTTCAAGGTGGTGAGATTTTTCCTCATTTAACTCAGTAGGTATTTGAAACATAATCTGTACTCTCCCAAAATAAGCAATAGAGTTTATGGAAGTCAAGAATGACCTGGATTATGCAAAAGATTGGTGATCTCCTCATGGCACACCTAATGACAGCTTTTTGTTTACTCTTGCTATTCCCCTAAAATAATAAATGGCATTGATTTTCCTAAATATCCACTATTAAAGATGCAGTCTATGAGAGTGGAGTTTGGGGTTTTGTTTTAGAATAATGTAAGGATACACTGAATGCTTCATTGCATGTACTAAGTGTTGCTACGTTTATTTGGATGACAAAGACAATTTAATTATCAACAATTTCTTCATAAATTATTGAAGCAACAGAGCATCCAGCCCAGGTTGCACAATTGTTGGTATTTAATGCTATCATCCAATACAAGTAATCTATTGAGAAATAATTTGCACATAAGAGAGAAGTAGCTGTAATCCAGACTTTTCAATACACATTATCTTTAAGCAAAGCTGGTTGGAGAGTGAGGACCCAAAATTATTAGTTCAAATGGCAAACTTAGGATTTTGAAACAGGTAGCTTTACTGAATATAAAATTAGCAATGACAATATACTGTATCATTGCTCCAAGGTGTGCTGGTGTAAATTAAATAATTTTTGCCTGAAGCATGAAGTAAATAAGGAGTTTGTACATACTGCTGGTTTAAAATTTTTACTAAAACCTTCAGCAGAATTAAAATATTGAAATCTTATGCTTTGTGGTTCTGCTGAGATGAAATGGTTTTATCTAAACTCAGTATCTCATTATAGGTGTAATATTACTTCTAATCCTCAAAATATGGAAATCTTGCAAAATTAGAGTATTTTCAAAATCAGAACTTAAAATGTGAAGCTTATATTATAAAGTATTGAATCACTTGAAAAGAAAAAATTCTGTGTATTGTTGAAACCAGCCAATTTTATTAAGAATACACAGTGTACATAAACAAAATTAAAAAAAAAAAATTTGGTTTAAAGACTTACTGAACAGTACTTTGTTTTTTGTATGTTTTATGGGGCAGTGTGGGGATGACGATGTTGTTTTTTATTTTTGCGGGGGGGGTAGTACTTTGTTTCCCATTTTTTTTTCACTGTCTGTACAGAAATTAAAGAGCATTAACAAAGCACATGACTTCAGGTAGAAAGTGGGAACCTCAAAGATATATGTGGTTACTGTCAGCAACAATTCCATTAATGCATTGTCTTGCATAAATTAATGTCTGTCTAGGAGATAAAAACTTTTTTCATTATGACAAATGTTAACTTTTCTTTGCCACTTAAAAAGGCATATGTCATGATTCCTGTCAGACAGCTATGAAGAAAAAATAACTTTAAAATACATTTATTACTTCAGAAGAAGTAAAAACATTAGGTTTTCTATCCAACTTTGCCATTCAGTTATTTTTCTTCTTAGAGTTTCAATACAAACTTAGTTTTCTTCTCAAAATAAACTAAAATGCTAATATTGTAATTTTTTTCAAGTATTAGTTCAGTATATTAGAAACAAAAAAAGAAAAACAGAATAGTTGGTAATGAGTGGGAAAGAGGCAGGTCAAAGATTTCTTATAAATTATTTTGATTCCTTATATATTTATTGAGAAGAATATTCTTTTTGAAGAATATTTGCATTTCTTCCAGACAAACAAAACTAAGAAATCTGCTTCTTAAAGAAATACATGGCTATAAAATTTTAAAGCCTGAAGAGACAAGATAACTGCATACTTGCCACAATTCTAATAATTAAATAAAAATGGAAGTTAATATACTGATACAGAGTTATCTGTATGGAGTCTTATGCAATGGTTTTGATTTTTTTTTTTTTTTGTAAGGAAAGTATCTGTTCATGAAGGTGAGGCAAAACGAAAAGCAAAAGGAAAGAAAAAAAAGATAAAAGCAAGAGAAATTTGTGAAGTAAAAGAAAGCATAAAATGAAAATTGAGTGAGAAAAAAGAAAGCCAAATAAAAGAAAACTCAAGGAAAAGAAAATTAAATGGAAAAGAAAATGGTAAAAGAAGAAGAGAATGAAAATGAAAATGAAAAAGAGCTAAAAAAAAGAAAAATAAATAGAATAAGAAAAAGAAGAAACAGAAAAGGAGAAAGAAAAGAGAGAAAGGAATGAGAAAGAAAAATGAAAAAGATAAATAAAAAAGAGAAAATTTGGTCTCTGATTTTTCTGTTTAATTTGTTTGTTTCAGATCAAATCCTCATGACATTTTCCTATCCAATTTTACAGAAAACTAGAAAACTGAATTCATACTAAAAAATTATCAAAATGTAGGATCTTGCATATTTTCATGCTTCAGTGTGGTTTCCTTTTGGTGGAATAGAAGAATATGCGCCAATGAGTAGAGCAAATGGCTGTTGCAACATAGGACAGGAAGTGTAAGAGCAGACTCGCTCCCATGAAGTATCATATTATCACAAAGCTGAATTTCAAGAATAACAAAAAGTCAGTTGCTGTTTTAATATATGATTCTTGTGTGTAGAGATATTCTGGCTTTCGTGTGAGTGTTGAATATGTTTTCTTTCTTTATATTTGAAATAATTAATTTTGTCTGAGTTTTTAGAATTAGTACTATCCTGGGCAGGAGAAATAGATTTATTAAAAACATCATTAAACTGATTAAAGTTCTAGGATTCGCTGTCTTCATAATTGAGTTATGTACTACTGATCTGCCTTGTCTTTAAATTGCCTGAACAATCCCTAAAGGAACATTTCTTCTTTCTCTCAATGTGAAATAATTTAGTAGGAATAATAAGCTTTTAATGAGGGAAGACAGTCTGATTTTTTTACGTTCCTTCTTGATCTCTAACATGCCAGACTTGTGTAGCTTACTGAATTAGTCTACTAAACTAGGTGAGGAAACTTAGGTTTGAAAGATTGGTAGGAGTTTCAAAGGCTGAATTCATACTAGAGCTGAAACAGTGACACACATAAATATAACATTTAGATTCTCATAAGAACCCAGTAAATGTTACACAAGTGTCCATCCACAAAATACAGTGTTCATCTGTATCATCCCTCTGTCTGCCTGAATGCGTTGTAGCAGACACACACAGAACAGCATAACCTCACCTATGCGGAACAGATTCACACATGTTCTGGTCCACATGTTGCGTGACTAACTTGTGTGTGGGGTTTCATCTGGTAAAAGTGCAAACTGCAGCTCTCTACGTAGGTTTATTTTTGAAAATCAAGTGGGGCTTGCCTGAAGAACTGTCACTTACCTGCTCAAGAGACATCCCAAATGATCATCAGTGGGGTATTTATTGTACATTTATTTCATGATGTGGAGCTTTGGACATTTTCTACAGCTTTTGACTGCTCCTTCCCTGCCATCAAAAGCTGCGTGAGTTCTTCACTGGGGTGGTGGCACCACCAAAGCTTAACCAAATGGCTCCCTTCTTCATGTGTTGTCAAAAAAAAAAAAAAAAAAAAAAAAAAAGTTCTAACTTGTCAATATTCTGCTTGAAATCTCTGTACATGCAACAGATGAAGTTCAAACAAATGTGTACCTACTTCTGTAATACATTCTTCACTTAGAATCTGCTGTCTTTGATTTTTTTAACCTTTACTCAAAAAACAAGGTAAGCTGCCACAAAATGAACCTATTCCCAGCTAAACTATATACTGTTAATCACTCAGCCTTCGTGTGGTTATTATGTGTGGTCCACAGTCCATTTCAATTCCCAACTAAACAATTTTTTTTAACAAAAAAATTACTAACATGTCTTGCCAGCCATCAAGGCTCCTGGCAATTCTATGTATTTTCTTGAATCAAGTAATTTTTGAAACATCCTATTTGTCTTAAACTTGCTTGGCTTGTCAGGAAAATGGTTATTAGTACAGTTGTGGTCTTTGTTAGACCACAGCATGGAAAGCACAGTGTGTTACAAATTCCTTGCAAGTGATTTTTCTTACAAAAAGCAGTTTATAACTAGATAATTATATTTCCTGCACTGTGGGTAGACTAATGATTTTTCAGTTACTGCAGATTATTTAAAAAACATAAAACCTCTCTGTATTGTCTTCTTTTTATTTTTTGTTTCACAGAACTCATCCACCACTCTTAGCCACTTCGTAATGAACAAAATTTTAATTAATTGTTAAGTCACAAGAATATCTTGGTATCTGAAGTCCTACCCATGGAATTTCCATATGGATTATTTTTTGAAACATAACACTATCAGCATATGTCAGCTACTCTTATAACATTGATTGTATTCCTTTCTTGTCCTGGATTGGATGGTTGGATGAAGCAGATCTCTGCTTAAAGCTAAAAAAAACCCCCACAACCAAAAAAAAAAACAAAACAAAAAAAAACAAAACAAAACAAAAAAAAAACAAAAAACCCCTCTTTTATTTACAAATTAATCTATATCCTTATCTATTTTAGGATTCATTTTTAAGAGTAAAATCAAGTGATTTAGTGATTTTACTGCTGTCTTGAGCACTTACATCTTAAGGAAGTTTGAAGGAGTATTCTGTTCTTAATCTACAATACACAGTATTATCTATACAAACTTAGTATTCGTATGTTCAGCTTCTTTCTAATGTCCTTCTAATATTTTGCTCTAAAAACCAGCATATTATAGTATTGGAAGATACAGCAAAATTAAAGTATGAAATACGTCTCTGGATTTTCCCTTTTTTTTAGTCAGAGGAAAACCATAAAGAAATCTCCAATTTAGCATATAGATGTCATTTACCTATCTCTAAATTACTTTGCCATTAGGTCTAAAATCCCAACATGCTAGACAAATTGCATAATTGAATCTAGAGTTATGACATAAGTAATTCCCCTAAAAAAACATTTAATATCTGTATTTGGCATGCATATGTATTAGAAACCTTATTGAATCATGAGCATTTGCTTCATTCTTTTAAAATCAATTCCACAAAGCCCCTCTACAAAAATGCAACGTTCAGGCCATTCTTTTTAAGTGATACACAGAATGACATTTTACAACAAAACCATAAAATCTTTTTTGATACCATGATTATTGAAGTCACAGGGTGTGACAATATAATTAATAGTTAATATAGTTAATATTTCACTCATCTCAGCAATAAATTGCATTTTTCTCTATGTGTCTACTATGTTTTAAGGAAAACACTTTCACTTCACTCATTTTATTAGTGAAACAATACATTAACTTAAATCATTTTTGCTTTGTTCTTTCAGAAAATCTGCCATGATTTACTTGTAATTTTCTCAGAGCATTCAATCCAAATATACAAACAGTGAAAAATTCTGCATGTAAGTGAATTACCTGTACTCTGAAAAACGAATGCAATAGTATCCTTCCTTTTCTCCCAGAAAACTACCCTATAATTGTGATATTCAGTTAACAACATATAAAGCATCCAGGAGAGTGTATCAATTGCATTTTCCTAAAACCAAGCCAACCTAAACCAAAATGAAACAAACAAAACTACCAAAGACTACCAAAAAACTCCAAAACCCTGATAGGTTTTCAAGTTATTTAGCATTCAAAATATTTAATTAAAACTTGACAGCAGCATAGGTTTCTCAAAAATTCCAAGGTGCAAACTAAATTCATTGACAGGTTACATCACTTGCAATACAGATGTAAGAGGATTTTTAACATTAAACCTCTTCTTGAGGACTCTTTTGAGTGAACTAGATAGAAAAGAGGTGTCTATTTCTCCTGTCCCTGTTGTACATTGTGCTTGTCAGAAACACATATGAAACCTTGGATTTATGAGAGTTTGAACTACAAGTGCATAAATCCCCCTAATTGAGAAGGCTGATATTTGGGCTTCTTTCTTTATCCACTCCCAAAATGAGAGGCCTTTGAAACACGTCGCTGGAAACAGATCATGTGGGCAGTCTGTCACCTACCTTCAGATAGTACTGCACTAGTGAAGGATAGATAACTGTATTGGTAATGTACTGGATTAATATTTAGGTATTCTGAGTGCAATTTATTTCCCTGTTTATTTCTATTCTCTCACAAAAATAATCTATCTCATTTCCCCTTCTGTGAAATAGCAATAATATTGCTGTATGCAATTGGGTGGAGGGGAAGTTCACACTTATGTGGGACACAGATATTTGTAGTGATTAGGTAGAACGTGTTTCACATGTGTTTCAGGCTTAACTGTGGATACTTGGAAAAGTGGATGCTATTTTTGTCATTTTTCCCATGGGGACATTGATCTCACTTGTGGTTTTGACAGAAAATTAATCCCTGCTGATGACATTATCTCTCATCTAATTATTTAGAATTGTGTAGGATTGTATAAATAACCAAGGGGGGAAAAAATTAAATTCAGAGAGAAGGCTTGCATCTTTTTAAACTTTAAAAGCTGCAATACAAAATAGCTTTTCAATGTACAAATGGTTTCTGCGTTCATTTATGCAGCATGAGAGAAACTAAATTTTAATCTGATCAGAGGTACTGCTCATACAAATGAGAAAGTAATTTTATAACCCAGCAAAAGCAGGGAACTATTTAATTAAGTAACCCCAATTTTAAATTTTCACAGTAAATGCTAAAGAGCATATTCAAATTCTGTTTTGCTTCATCTGCAGGTTTGTCCCCATCTTCTCTACAAAGAGAGGTGATAATCATCTTCCATCTCTGTCATCCTGATAGGAAAACAAACAAGCACACATAGCCTATGAACTCTGAATGAAGAAAAATATTTGGGTGTAACCATGTCAGAGGAGACAACCTACTGGGCCAGAAATTTAACTGGGAAAGAAATAGCCCTTCTGTAATAGCACCAGTAGTGCACTGCTGTGGCTTGTGTTTGCTCAGAAATACTCACCAAAAACTTTGTGGTTTCCAGTGATTACAGCCCACTTATTTCCTTTCAGCAAAAACAGTACACCTTTTTGCAGCTTTCCACATTAGTGTGCAAAGACATCTTACAGATCCTGCCCTCATTCCATTAGTATATTATTCTATTACACAGCTACTAGTTTAGAATCCAGTCAGGGCTTTAAAATCTAATTGGGCTAAAATAATGGAATAGCTATTTCTTGAGGCTAAATGAAAAAGAAAAGTGATATTTTGTGCTTCTCTTGAGTTCTGTGCCTTTTCATCTTTGTAGGGAATTTTTGTTTTTCTTTCCCTCTACAGAATAAATATAAATGTGTTTCTTTAAAGCAAAATAAATTATTTTACTACAATTGAAAATAAGGAAAAGCAAAAAGATCCTTATGTATTAAAGCCTCTGTGTACTGTGTCTGCATTTTTGGATGACTTCTAATTTACCGAATGATCAGAAGAAATTACATTTAAGCATTGGGGTTGTTTTTGGTTTTGGTTTTGTAGTTTTTTTGTTGTTGTGGGTTTTTTTGTTTGTTTGTTTGCATTTTTTTGTTTTGTTTTGTTTTGTTTGTTTGTTTGTTTGTTTTTGTTTGGTTTGGTTTGGTTTGGTTTAGTTGAGTTGAGTTGAGTTGAGTTTTGTTTTGTTTTGTTTTGGTTGTTTGGTTTAGGGTTTTTTTGGTTTTTTTTTTTGGGTGCAGCATTGCTTGTTTATTGTGGGGGTTGGTTTCCCAGAAGAAAACTTGTTAGTTCCTTAACCTTTCTTCATTCTACTCTACCTGCAACTTGGGATATGATGATGTAGCTTTCTTTCTGAAAGGATGTAAGACTTTTAGAGAAAGCAATTGGTATTACCTCTGCATTATGGTTTTCTTAGCTTATTCTAACAACAGGACTGTTTAAATAGTAAGCTCTTGGTAAAAGTAAGTAATATATGACCTTTGATTAAAACACCTTTTACAACCTTATCATAACAACAATTATTACACTGGTACATTTATTCAAGTAGTATATTCAAGTGTTAAAACTGATGATGAATTAATCAGTTAAAACTGATTTGATGACCAAATTAATAGTAACTGATTATAGAAGTGGTAGTTACTAAAATGGGTAACAGAAAAATCAAAATATATTAATTCTTCATCATAGTCTCAAACTAGAAGCTGGCAAGGGGATGTCAGATTGATTTTATTTTTACTTACTAAGTTCACTCTGCACTTTCATAATACATTTTTAAAACACAAAGCTGATTATCCATATCATCTAGGAGCTAAAAATGCAACACATATCCTAAAAATGCAATACATTTAAAGGCTAGAATGAAGCAATGCATCCAAATAGTAGAACTAAATCCTTTTTTGGTGATGACAAGTTATGGAGACTGATGACTGAGAATAGACACTGAAGTGTTGTTCTCAAAACTTTAATTATTATCTATGAAAATGAAAATGTACTACCTACTATTGCAGAGCCTGAATGGTTTGCTGTGGTCCATATATACCTGCACATGTGACTATTTTCATACTTCATAGAGAGTAATCCATTACACAGCTCAGTATGTATTTCATTCTGTCTGTGTGAAATTCAGACTTTCAATTAGTTATTCCTAATATGGGAAGAAGGCAACAAAATATAAATAAAATATTTCTGTTCCTTATATTTCTTAATCTTCCTCATATTACTGCCAGTATCATGCTAATCTGAAGGCATTTGTGAGTGCTGCAACTGTCACTGATTTCTCCAGCAATCACTTTGAAGTAGCACTGGTTTTGATCAACTACTTCAATCATAATCAGAGGATAAATCAATTGACCACAGCAGTGGTCAACTGTTTAAGAGTATTGCCCAGATAGCACTGTTGGAGAAGTAATATTGAAAGTGTCAAGGGCTAGTCAATTTCTTTTTGTTGTTGTTGTTTGTTTTTTAAATTAAGATTCTTTGTGATATAAGATTATCAGGCTATGCTAATGACTGAGAGGAATGATGTACCAGGATTTGGAAATTTTCCTAAGGTTTTCATAAACTGAAATTAGCAGTAATCTCTATTAAGCCTGACATGTGCATACATTGTGTTAAATGCCATTAATGTGATTTTTTTTTTTCCTACAGAAGAAATATGGAAAATAACTTGCTGGGCCTTTAGATGGCCTTTTATCCTTTGAAAAAAGGATAAAATGCAAGTTATAAGCTGTTTAAATAGAACATCAGTAATTTACTACAGATAAGATGAGACCTATAACCTCTAAAATATTATTGTCTGTTAGATGCATAATGTAGAAACTATAGTAGACTTGCAAGATTTCAGAAGACGGATAAATAAAACTTATAAAAGAAAAAAAATTATTATCTCATCTGACAAGTCATCAGAAGATACCCATATTTTGTAAGAGATCAATAACTGATGGACAAATGGCAAACTTGTGGTCTAAGGTCAGCCTGGGGAGAGCCTAGATATGCTTTTATTGAGTTGAACTTGAAGCATGCCACTGTCTGAACCCTACTTCCACTTGGTTTCTAGCTGATATTTTTTGAAAGAGAAGGAAAGAAAGATCAGGGTGATCTTAGTTTTTCCTCTTCTATTTGTAATTCCTGTATTCCAGTTCAAAAGCAGGTAACCTAATTCTAGATTGACAGTATAAATGTCACATCAGAGTCAGGGAAAAAAGACAGTGTCCTTTAAAAATAAAAGCCTCAAAGAATTCAAAAAAACAAAGCCGGTTGTCTCCAATTACAAATGAGAAAATTATTGTTTTCAGGACAACGCCTCTCCACCATTCCCGCTTGGGTGCATTTTAAATGTATTCATGATGAGAGAAGATGCAATATTCTGCCTTCCACAATATTTAGTACTTCCAAAAAAAGAACAAATTTCTGTCCATGCAGACGACTTAATTACGGATTTTTCTTCATTATGTTGGTTTCTTTTCTCCATGTCACAGAGATGATTAAGGTAGGATCTGATTTTATAGTTATGTAGTCTAGCATAACTGAATAGAATTTTTTTTATCTGTATCATTTTATAGTACTGCAGTTTATACCATGTGTTATTTAGTGTAAGTTTTAAAATTTATTTTGCAATTTTCCATCTTATCAAAATTGGAAGAGAAATGAAAGCTTTCCCAAAAATTCCTAGAATTATCTGGTTATCTGCTGATCCATTCTTGCAAACTGATTACATTGCATCTGTGACCCTTGCATCCTCAAACAGAGCGTGCTGGAAGGACAAGTTTTAATTTCTTCAGATAATGGAATTTAGTTGGATTGAAAACATGAGTATAAAGATTTCATATAACCTATTAATTATTTCAGTGCTCTTTATAAGCCTGCATCACTTTACATTCACCCTGACCCTTAACAAATAAAATCAGTAGGTATAATTTAGCAAGAACTCAGAATCTGATAGTTCTTGTTTTCATAATAGCTCATGATATCTGCCCCTATCAAATTACAAATTTATTGAGTAGCAGTTTCAAGAGCTGGTTGTTCTACTGTCCTGTAATCAAAACTAATAAGTATGTGTTATACAGTCAAAAGAAACCTCTGAAGAATTTCATGTTGTAGTATGTAAAGAAAAAAAGAAAGGGAAAAAACCCAATCAACATTGGTGTTTAAGCTTGAAATTTTATTTATTCTTGTGCACCATTGACCATATATCCCATCAGGCAGGTTTTTGTCCTCAGATCTGCAAACTTTGCCTTGCGGTAGTGGAAATGAATTTAATATTTATTAAGATTTTTTTTGTCTTACACCATGTGTAATGTCCTATGCAGTATTTTTCACTCTAAAGGCTGACTGGTGCCTCAAGGCTTTTGTCATAGTCGGAGCAGTCCTGAAACTGGTTTCATGACAGTGGAAATTAGCACTGCCAGTAGGCAAGAGACCAATAATACTTCCTCTTCTCTACCTACCTACATATAACACTGCAATGAGTGCTGAAGGAGGAAGGCAGCTGCAGCAACTCTGGGAGAGTTAAGGAGTCCTTACTTCAGGTTTGAACATCAAAAAATGTTTAAAATAAAGGACATAGCTTTTAAATTTTCAAAGGAAAAAAAAAAAAAAAGAAACAGACTTTCCTCCATACTCTTTCTCTCCACTGTATTCTTGAAATTCACTGCCCAAAAGCTTGAAAAGCATTGTAAGAAACAATGCTACCATACTTATTAGGGTTGACTGATACAGTCATGACACAGCGGTTATTTAGGCTTGATAATCTTTCTTTTGCTGGCTAGATTATGACTACATAATTCCACTGTGATTGGTGTGTTGTTCAAGTTTACATACAGAAGTTCATTGAGAAGTATACTATATACTTTAGCTGCTGCTTTCTTTCCCCATCTCTATGCTATGTTTAGAGATTATGAGTCTTTTAATGTTTCTTGTTACTGATGTTATAGCTGATGTTATACAAGAAGGTATAATCCAAATTGAAACCAATTGAAACCAATTCCACTCCCTCAGCAAGCTCTCTGAAATTACTTAGAAGATGCACGTGGTTTTACATCTTCAGACTCCTTTTACTTTGTATTTTAATACTTCATGTGAGGTTTCAAGATGCCCTATTTCAGCTAATGAGTTTTGCAGGCAACATTCAGCATTGCAGATTTACATAAATTGCACTTTGTTGATATTTGAGTAAAGGTTGAATGCTCTTATTTATGTTTATATCATTACTAAAAGACATAAACACAGAAAGAATAACCTACTTATTGCTGTTTGTTTAAATATTCACTAATTACCATTAATTTGATTAGTACAGCAAATTAAAACAGAAAGACAGAGTTTATTCATGGTTAAATTGCAAAATCAATGGGTTATGCAGTATTTGCATTTTAATTAAGTAGTGAGCATTTAAGTCTATGTGCTGGAAATACGAACAGATTCTCTGGCTTCACATTCATCTCATTTATTTTGTGTATCTTTGCGTCTGACATATAAAGGTAGAAGAATGCAATTCTGCTACTAATACATGTCCATAACATACTAAAATTAACAAACAATCTGTTTCTATAGACCATCAAGATAATCCTAAATCTGCACTATGGGTAATTCCATAATTTGGTTTTATTATAACAGAATTACAGAATATGCTGTGTTGGAAAGGACTCAGAAGGATCATCAAGTCCAACTCTTAGCCTCACAGGACTATCCCCACAGTCATACCATGTGCCTGAGAATATTGTCCAAATTATTCTTTATGTCTTCCAGGCTTGGAACTTCCCTGGGGAGCCTGTAGAATAGCCCTGGACCCTTTGGCTGTTGGGAGATACAGATTATGTGTCGAGAGAATCTCAGATTTGCAACACCAGAGGACATTAAGTGCTGCTAAACTGCAGACCAGAAGAGTTTTCCACATTAGGACCTGTGCAATGTAAATGCTTAGCAACCCATAGGCATCTGGTCTGCATTCTGAAATTCAGTACAAAATTCTTCTTAGGCTGTTTTTATGCATGTAGGGAAAGTTAAGAATCTCCTGGGTTCACAGTAACCAGACAAGAGTGTGGAGAGAACCCCTTCGGTGCATATGGGCAGCCCTCAATGAGCTTGATACTTCCAATCAAAGGCATTTCAAGCCGAACAGAAAGTAGGGGCTTGTGTTCTATCTTCAAAATAGCTTTTTACTTTTTCCTTGCTGGCTTTTGAGAGATTTAAGGAGGATGTTATACCACTTACTCTCATCTGTAAAACAACCATGATGAAGTGTTCTCAAAAGGAAGGGGGACATGCAGATTTCACTGTGTTTGGAGGTAATCCAAACTGTAATCTTCCATTTCTAAAACCTACTCACCCAGTAGGGATATTTCAGATGAGGAGAGTACTCTTACTCATTAAATTCTGGAGAAGTGAAAGCTAGTACAGGCAAGCAAGGGTTTCATCTGGATTTATTTTATCAGGCATTTGTCCTAAAATCTTATTTATTACATTGGTCAAGGAATATATCTTGTTATTCCATGAAGATTGGAAAACAGAGATTGAGGGAGTTAATTCATTCTTTAGGCAAGCACTTGTAAGTCTCTTCTGATGGAAGGGAAAATCTAGATCTAAACTACAGCCATGAATTGGCTACCAAGAGGACGCTGTTTTGTTTTTCACACAAGTTGGAGCTGAGATAACAGCCCTAAAGAGTCTTGAACCTCTCATTCACCCAAGTGAGAAAAGGTGTCTTGAAGACATATCACTTTTTTCTTGGCTTCTTTAGCTGCTTGGTGAATCTGAGAGTTCTGGAGCTGTGAGAAGATAACAGGAGATTCAGGGTTATGCAAAGCTGTTCTTCACCCAGTCTAAAATCCATCATCAAATTACAAAAACAGTAAAAAATGAAGGTGTCAAGGGATTTTGCTGTACAGCTCCCACTGGCATTCGTGGCAGTTCTATGACTAAGTCACTGTGGTGAGTAAAAAATTCTTTCTTATAAAGCAACAGATTAGGAAAAATAAGGAACTAATTCAATGGCTGAATGCAACTTCTGAAAGCTTAAGGTACAGTGATTTTTTTCTCCACTTTATAAGAAAACTACTTTAAACATACATAAAATTGTGACTGGAGGAAGTACTGAATGTTCTACAGCTTCAGTCCAAGCTCTGTCTGCTGTTCTCATTGGTTTGTAGCACATGCACCATACAGAGTACTGGCTTTAAAAGAGTTGAATAGAATAAATATCAACACTAAATAAATTCTATTGCAAACAAGCTGCCAGGAAATGTCACACTTCTGGTAATGTGCAAAACAGTTACTGCACAATTAGGAATCATAACTTATATTACACACATGTTGATCATAAACGTTTATCAGACTTTGGGCAATTTCCAGAATACTGAAGAGACACTGCAGTTTGTTGATGAGAAGGTCTATCTTCTCAGTAAGCTGATCTCTTCACTTTAAGTATAAGCAAAATGTGTTTAGCTAGTGTTAGATAGTTTCACCAGAGATAAAGGGAAGAAGGATCTCTTTTTGATGTAGTGTACAAATATATAGATATATGTCAAGAGATATTCACTTTACAGTGTCCTGATAATCTTCTTTTGTTTTCTGCCAATTTTATTTCAAGAAAGATGTAATATTTTTTGATAAATAAAGTTGAAAGATTTTTGTGGTATCAGTGCCATAGTAAACATTACTTGGATTTCTATAGGTCATGATTAGGAAACCTCAAAGTTAGCAAAGACTTGGTTATAGTTTATTTGGGTACAGATACAGGCTGTAGTTTCTACTGTTATGGGAGATACATGCTTCAGTCATGAATTTTACAATATGCATACCAAACGCACCACACAAAGACACATAACATTATGCTGCTGATGGGAACTGAGAGAGCAACTTAGTGGCCTATGACAGAAGAAAATAAAATTTTATCTATTTATATATCCAGACTCATGCGCTAAATGTCACATCATTCTTTCATTTAGACTTTCCCATCAGATCCAATACTTACTGCAATATTGCTGTGATCAATCAAGAACAGGGAGAATTCAAAGGCATCACCGTTTGAGGGCAAAGTGAGACTAGTGGTCTGAATCTACCTCAGTCTGAGAAGAATGGCAAAGCCTCCTCCACTATTTTCTGTTTTGATTAGAGCAGTGATTTCAAGATGCTTTTTCCTTTAAACATATCTCTCTTTTCCCCCTGCATTTGAATTCTATAAAAAGAGAATGGATCTAAGAAAAGGATTATGTTAGCACAAAAACAAGTCCCAACAGGCAGTTGTCACACAATAAAAAACTAATAAATGCACACTCTTTTATTTAGGACAGAAATCAGAGACTTTTAATGTACTTCACTGGAACATTTAAATTGCTACATAATAATTAATTCCATTATTATCCAAGAATTTCCAACTGGCAATGGAGTTATGCATACCTTAGAATTCTTTTAAATATGATCCTGAGACTTTCTCCCTCCATTTGAAATAAGGGCCAATTTTAAGGCCTCAGAAATAAAAATTTCAAATGACATAAAGGCTTTGAGGTTTTTGGTTTTGCTTTTTTTTTTGTTTTGTTTTGGTGGGTTTTTTTTTGTTTTTTTTTTTTTTTTGTTCAGTAGCTGCTAAATTTTTTTGCTTTAGGAATGCTTTGGGCTGTTACAGAGAAGTCCTTTTTAATGAGGTATGTGCTTGAAATAAGATCAAAGGAATTTCAAGAAATAAAATGAAAATGAGGTCTCATAAAGAATTAGTACTCAAGAGTGAAACTAAATAACTTTTGAATTACCTCTGAAATCAGAGCATCCTTTATTATGTGATTTATGAAAATTAAATGCTCTGGAACCAAGACTGAGTACTCTGACAGGGCAATGCAAAGGGTTATACAACTATATATTAAAAGCCTTTAGGCTCAGAATAACTACCTTCTGCAAAAGGGGTTTCCTGCAGCAGTAAGGTAAGAGTACCGTGTTCCCTTACAATTTTTTTATTCCAGTAACTAGAGAAAAGTATGGTTTAGTAATGGTTCTGATAATGAGCCAAAATGCATTTTAGAAAGGTACAAAAAATACATGCTAGAATATGCCTGTGACAGCTGAAAAGTGTAAGCTAATGGAACCTAAACTGATTCAATGTGGAAAGAACTCAATCTTCCTTTTACTGGGATGAAAGAGAGAAGACAGAAGGTTGTATTTTAGGGTGGAGATTGTACATGTCTTCAAGGGTTTCATTTTCCATATGAAGTGTTTGTCTATGCTGGATTGGGTTTGCATGGCAAGAATTTGGTAGTGGAGTACAGGGGGTGTTTACAGAAGTGGCTTCTGTAGAAGATGCTAGAATCTTCTGCTAGGTCCAGTGAAGCCAGTGCTACGTAACTACCAGAGAGATCCACCACTGTCCACAGTGGAGCCCACCAGGCACAGTGGTAGTGCCTGTAGGATAGCATCTAAGAATATTGAAGAAGTTAATGGAGGACTGTCTCCCAGGGGAGACATCCCACACTAGATCATGGGAAGGATGTAAGTAGTGTTCCCCCTGGAGGGAATGGAGCAGCAGAGACCATGTGTAATGAACTGGCTGTAACTGCCACCCCCCATTCCCCAGCAGCACTGAGAGGAAAAAGGTAGAAAATTCTTTGTGGGGTTGTGTCCAGGAAGAAGAAAGGAGCAAGGGAAAGGAGTATTACTGTCTTTCTTTCTGATTTCTTTTACTGATTTTCTTTCTCATCACCCTACTGATTTGATTGTTAATAGACTTAATTTCCCTGAGCTGTGTGTTTGCCCATGATAGTAACTGGTGAGGGATCCTTTCCTGTCCTTACCTTGGCCCACAAATTTTTTGTTACATTATTTCTTCCCTGTCCAGCCAAGGAAGGGAGTAATAGAACAGGTTTGGTGGTCATCTGGTGTTCAGCCAAAATCAACCCACCACACATATTTTGTAGTTTTTAAACAATTTTTTTATTGCTGCAACCAGATTGAATATACAGAGTAAAGAATAAGTTGTGCTGCAAAGGGCTTACAAGCTGAAAACCACAAGATTAAAGACAAAGAGAAATGACTGATGTCTATTTTCACAAATGAGAAAAGAAGGTCTAGAGAAATTAGGAGAAAGACTTACAAGTTGCTTAAATAATAATTTGTGAGAGTTACATTGACTTCAGCAGAAATTGAATACTCCTGAAAATACTTGCTACATTCTTTCCTGCTCCCAAAGAATCCTGGATTCTATCATCAGTTGTCTTGCTAGGACTTTACAGTGTCAGCATAGAGAACTATCAAAAAAAAAAAAAAAAAAAAAGACTTCTGATACATGCCACAAAAGTCACATGCAAAATTATATGAAGTGTAGGATGATTGACAGTCATGTTCAATTCAATCCCTAGTTGCATAAGGAATGCAGGGTAGAAGTCTTCACAAGGACATTTATACACATCTTGAAAAATTAGTGCAGAATATAAGAACTGGATTTACAAATAACTTCTAAAGTGGGATTTCAGCCATCATCAAGATGATGATGATGATAATATTTACAAGATAAATGATGTTGTACTGAAAATCAGCACTCTGGTTTTCACCTTTATTCAGATTATTAAGCACCACTTGAAACTTCTGGTTTCTTTGTTTCTTCTTCATATCTCTGTATTTATTCAGTATAACCTAGCTGTGATCACTGTCTACCATTAAGCATTGCTATCTAAATATTTCTTTTTTGCTTTATTTTAGTAAATACTCTTGGATTCTACATCATAAAGCAGTTCATGAGTGAGTTGCCATGATGATTTCAGGTGGCTGGAAAACGTCTAGACACAATATGTTGTGCATGTAAACCTACAAATATGAAAACAAATGCAAAAGTTATTTTTTTGACCACAATGGGATAGAAAAGTAGCTGCATCAAAATCTAGATGAAACTGAAAATGATAACTACTGTGTAACCAATAAAGATGTTAGATTACCTTTCAGTCACAAAACATTGAATACAGAAAAATATTTGTCAAGATGTGTGTATGTGTATGCACATAAATTTTTACACTTGACACTGTCAAATTTTCCACAGACTGTTGCTTTTGCCATTTCAACCTCTGGATATAATTTTTCTTTTTTTTTGGACAAAATCTTAGTAAAAAACCTCAGACACTTTAAGTGCCACCTGTGATATTTTAATTTGTTCTTGCATGTACACCATCAACAAGTACACAAACTCAATGGATATTTTTGCTTTGCATAATGTGTCATAAAGTCAGATATAGGAAAGAAAAGGGAAGTTGGAAACTAAATGAAACTAAGCCTTAAAACTGGAGATCAACAGAGTTTATGGAGATGCACTTAGGCCTTTGATAGTGTGTTGATGAAGTGATTTTGAACATGAAGAAGACTAAAAAGTTAGTTATTTCTAGAGAAGAAAAATTTTGAATTGTTTAACTCTGTTTTTCTGAATGTATCTTTATATATTCTTTATCTTTAGATATTATGTATCTATATAGGTAAACCTGAAGAATAAAGTAAGTTTGTCTACATGAGAAAGTGATTTTCAGAACAATCTTTTAGGAAAAAAAATGCGAACAACAAATGAACATCATTTGAAGCACAATTATGTGTCTAGGAAACATAAACAGGATTTTGATTTTGAATTTAAACTTTTATTATTATATTTGAAAATATTATTTTATTTGTGATTTACTGCATATTTCTAGTAAACTTACAACAATATAATGTTTTGTCTCAATTATGAGTCAAAGAATGAGCCGAAGTCCCCCAGACAGTAATTTCATGTTACTGTGTCTGTACTGAAAAGAGAATAGCCCAAAGGTAATCTGTTAATCTAATATTTTTCACTCTCCCATCATTCTCTATATTTTAGGGGGAAAATACCAAGTAGAAAATCACCAGTCTTGCACTTTCAGTACATGCAGGATTTCTGCAATTGCTTCTCATCTCCAAGGCTCTTCCATTGCTGGAGATGTTCCTGCTGTGCACTAGAAATGGGGCCAGAACTCTAATTTATGTTGATTGCCATGTTACATAGCTATTTCCCAGGCATGGGAGTGGCTTGGGAGACTAAATAGTCTTATTTTCTCATGTCTGTGATTTTAAAAATGTATAGAATATCTGAAAGACTCACTGTGACAGTGTTGCAGAGTTATTTTTGGTAATGGGAACTAAGTCTGCAGTAGTCAAAGTTTCTATTGCCTGCATGGAAAACACCCAAGAAAAACCTGTTCTTTAGCATGCCTAAATCTAAGAAACCCACTTATTGGATTTCAGTAAAAATATAAAATGAGTCAGAATCAAGTGTTCTCTGGTGAGGTTCTTTTAAAAATTTCACACATCATACAGAGATGTAATATTTTATACAATATTTACTTATTTGATAAGATATTTGACGTTACACAGAATTTCTGACTCACTCTTGTTTTGCAAAGAATAAAACGCAATAAAAAATTAAGTTGCAATTGGCAAAAACCCCAGTTATTGTAATACACAGCTTAGTTACAATACCAGTTAGATTCCCACTACCTGTCTCTGTAGCATGCTCACTGTCATGACACTGGCTATCCCCAACTTCCAGGAAAGCATTTGTGGGTGGAATCCAGGTCAAGCCCATTATTCTTTATCAAATCCTGCTGTTTGTTCAATTCTTGTATTCTTTGATGGGTTGGGACACGTATTCAGTTCCCCACATGCTGGTCTGGTTAGCCCAGGGGGACACATTTGAATGAGTTTGTTGAGAAGCACTTAGATCACCAATTGATCCGCTCAGCTGTTGATAGCTATTTATCTAAAGCATGGGTCAACCTCCAGTCCCCTTCATGTTGAAATAAATTCCGTTTCTTTGCAATAGCCATGGTGAGTCACAACCTGTATTATCGAATGAGCACATTCATGTTCACAGCAATGTTGTTCATCTGCTTTATTCCTTTTTACATTTGAAAGGTTTATTGATCAGTCCAAATACGACGACCATGCACACAAATATAAATATATATACATATATATATATATATATATAAATGGAGGAGGATCAGCAACATTCAAAAGTAAGTAACATTCTTCAAGTAAGAAGAAAATCAAATTGAAGCATGGCCAGCAGGCTAAGGGAGGTAATACTGTCCTTCTACTCTGTTCTCATGAGATCCCACCTGGAAAACCGCATCCAGCTCCAGGGTCCCCAGCAAAACAAGGACAGTGACCTGTTAAAATGAGTCCAGAAGAGGGCTACCAAGCTGATTAGAGGGACAGGTAACCTCTACTATGAGGAATGCCTGAGTGAATTTTGTTTGTTCAGCCTGGAAAAGAGAAGGCTTACAGCTTTTTTTAGTGTGAGGGTGGTGAAAAACTGTAACAGGTTGCAGAGAAGTTGTAAATGCCCCATGCCTGGAAGTATTCAAGGACAGGCTGGAGCGTTGAACAACCTGATCTAGTGAAAGGCATCCCTGTCCTTGGCAAGGGAGTCAGAACTAGATGATCTCTAGGGTCCATTCCAATCCTAATGATATTATTCTATAAAATGGATAGTGTGGAGAAACACATAAACACTACAACAAATGTTTCAGATGAGATGTTAATAACATGTTTTTTAAGGGCCGTGTCACAAGTCTTTGCTTACATACACACTGATGCCCTATTTCTAATAAACAATGATGACAAGATAATACTTTCATGGTGCCTTAACTGCTGTGCTACTAATATAAAAATATTCTTTGGAACAGGACTCTGGTTCTTACTCAAAGCATAATATGGTGAGTGTGGAGAAAGTGTTCCCTTTTATGTTTCTGAAGAACTGTTTTTGTTAAATATCATGTTGACCTATCTGGGAAACTTTCTTCATCTACAACAGAATTCTTTAAAATGTAACCGTGGAGCTATGTAAAAAATAAATCATGCAAAGGAATGTAGGAAACTATTGCTAATGCTAAATTATTATCCAATTATATGTTTTAAAACAGTAGTTTTTTCAGTGTGAACAATACAACTAAAGGTCTTTAAGTTGCTTTATGGTTGTAAGTAGTACAAAGAAAGACAAGGTCAAAACATTTTAGCAGGGCTTATTGCAATAGGACTAGGTGTATGGGTTTTAAACTAAAAGAGCATTGATTCAGACTAGATATTAGGAAGAAAACTTTTATGATGACAGTGGCAGTGAAACCCCAGCACAGGTTGCCCAGAGGTGTGGCAGATGTCCCATCCCAGGAAACAATCTACACCAGGTTGGATGGGCCTCTGTGCAACCTGATCTAGTTGAAGATGTCTCTACTTATTGCTGGGGAGTTGGACTGGATGACCTTTAAAGATTCTTTCCAAATCAAATTGTTTATTTTTTCCTGGCGAGGTTCTTGGGTTATGCTACTAACCTCTTAAAGCTCTTATTGTCTGTGTATTGCTATTGCCTTCTACCATCTGTGTGCTATTACAAGCCTGTTTTTTATATGCCTGGTTTTTATTGATAAGTCTATTTTCTTAATCAAAAACCCTCCATTATTTGCATTTCAAATTATTATACTTTATGGAAACATATTTTAATTTTTACTCAGTTCCCCCATCTGGTTCTGTTGAATAAAAAGGTTTGTAACATTCACCAAGGATAACAATAAAAGCAATTGCAACATAGCTGATGATATTTTTTCAGCCTGCATAGCCTGCATCTTAGAGCTTTTATTTTCATTTGGTTTTCATTCCAAAATCCATCTGTTAATAACTTTCAACATAGGAAGAAAATAGCTTTAATATCTGTCCTTAGCTACAGGAATGAGTGCTAATCAGCTATAAATTAGTTCTAGTCATTCACAAGCAGTTAGAGTAGGCTCATGATGTGGAAAATAATAATTATTATGATTATAATTAAAAAGCTACCCTTCTTGCAGAATTTAATTTCAATAGCAGAAACTAGCATGGATGATTTGCCATGAAAAGCTGAGATAGTCTGCTGTACAAAATGTTTGGATTTTTTTGGTCCTTCTAATATTGTAATATCTGACCATCTAAGGCACATATCAGAAGTAGTTTAGGAAAGAGTTCATCATTAAAAAGCTTCCTGTTTCTTATTATGGAATTTCAGGCTTTTATGGAAATTCAGAGATACTACTATAAATGATCCCTAAATACTTTGTTTTGACTGACTGCATTTCATACTTCAAAGTGTAGTATGTGAAGTCTTGTAAAGTACCTGCAAAATATGAAATCTAAGTGTAAACATTTTTTCCACAGAAAGGAAAACAATATCAGGTTTCCATGATTTTACTAATGTTTTTTTTTCACAGGGTTTTCAATTTCTATTGTAAGGTAATCAAAGAAAAATGATTTTAGCCTTAATTAAATTTATTTTATTAAATATTATAAAATATTATTTTAATAATATTTTCCATCTGAACTGGTAAGTGAAGCATTAATTTTAGAGCTTTTTCTACCAATTTAGCACTCTGATTTTTAAGTTAGAGCTTTAGCTACTCAGGTATCAGAAGATGCAAAGAATTTTAAATTAAAAATATTCAGTATCCCTCTTTGGATAGAAGAGAGAGTACATTTAAAATTCAGTATGGTGGAAAATTAGGATATTTTATTCAAATATAAATCAGAGAACCATGCTTTGTAATACTGATTTGTATATATATCAAAGTATAATTTTCCACTATTGACAATGTCATATGAATGTAACCAGCTATAAATATAAATTATATCCATGCACAAAAATTGTCATTTGATCCCATTCAATTTTGGTCTCTGTAGTGCAAGAAAGACACTGACACAAACCAACTTACCAACTTACTTTTCAGATTGCTCAGGGCTGGAGCACTGCATGTAAAAGTGAAAGTTGAGAAAGCATGGCTTCTTCAATCTGGAGAAAAAAGGAGAAAGAGAGGTTTAGTTATGTGATGGGAAAATATTGAGAGAGAACAGATCAGACTTGGAGAACTACCACAGAAGAGCAAAATGCACTGGGGACAGGTTGCTAGAGTGAATTCAACTATTACCTTTTTTCAGTGTTTACCAGAACAGGCTCCCTGGAGGCTCTTGGAGATGCTGGATGAAACCTGTGCAACACAATCGCACTGGACTTTCACAGTATAGGAGTTTGTCAGAGAGACCTTCAGGAGGTTGTTTCCAACCTTCAGTACTGTGATTCCATGTATCTACTTAATGAAGGTTACTACAGGATTTTACATGAATTTGTAGACTATTCTGGTGAATTATCGCAATTCCGCATAAATTTTTTTTCTTAATATGAACTGGATTACATAAAATAAATCCTAAAATATATCAGTGTGTCTTTGTTTGTCTGTCTGTCTATCTATCTATCTATCTATCTATCTATCTATCTATCTATTCATAAGATAATAAATACATATTATGTTGCAGGCTCTTGGGCATATGGTGTGACTCTTGGGCATGGTGCTATGCAGAGCCAGGAGCTGGAGTTGATGGTCCTTCAGGGTCGCTTCCAAATCAGCTAATTCTGTGATTTTGCTATACTGACTATTAAAAAACATTGTCTTTTTGTCATCAAAGTAATTGAGAATACTTCATGATAATCCAGGTCATTTAAAATAGTGAATGCTATCTATTTTCCCTGATTGACAAGCAGAAGGAAAGTATAAGAGGGGCTTTTACACAAAAGCATGTAGTGATATGAACAAGGGGGAGTGGCATTTAAGTGAAGAGTAGGTTTAGATTAAGTATTAGCAAGAGATTCTTACAAAATATCTGGCTATACCCAGAGAATGGAGGTGAATGCTGCCACAGCTTTTTGGCATCCAGACAATAAGAATGTCCCCAGGCTCAATTGGAACAGGCCAATCCTACTCCATATCTTTATTGATGATCTGGATGAGGGGATCAAGAGTATTGTCAGTAAGTTCACAGGTGATACCAAGATGAGTAGGAGTGTTGACCTGCTGGAGGGCAGGAAGGCTCTGCAGAAAGATCTGGACAGGCTGGATTGATGGGCCAAGGCCAAGGGTGTGAGGTTTGACAAGGCAGAGGATTCTGCACTTGGGTCACAACAACCCCATACAGTGCTGCAGTCTGGGGACAGACTGGCTGAAAAGTGGCCTAATGGAAAAAGACCTCCTAGGGGTGCTTGTCAACAGCAACTGAACATAAGCCAGGAGTGTGTCCAGGTAAGGCCAATGGCATCCTGGCCTTTATCAGGAACACTGTGGCCAGCAGGACCAGGGAAGAGATTGTCTTTCTGTTGTTATCACTGCTGTGGCTGAACCTTGAGAAAGTCCTGTGAGTGGCTGAGCAAGCTGGGGGTGTTTATTCTGGAGAAAAGGAGGCTCAGGAGTGACTTTATCACTTCCTACAGCTACTTGGAAGGAGGCTGCGGCAAGGTAAGGGTGTCTTCTCCCAGGCAAACAATAACAGGGGGAACAGACACGGTCTTAGGTCAAGGGAAGTTCATGTTTTACATCAGGAAGATGTTTGTTCACTGAATTTATTCGCTGAAGAAAAAATTTCTTCACTTCTTCACTGGAAGAATTTCTTCACTGAAAGAATTTCTTCACTGGTTGTTAAGCTTTGGAATAGGCTGTACAGGGAGGTGGTAGGGTAACTATGCTTGGAAGTGTTCACGAAATAACTGAACATGGCATTTAAAGTTATGGTTTTGATGGTATGCTGGTGTTTGGTCAAAGGTTGGACTAGATTAGCTTGGAGTTCTTTCTAACCTAAATAATCCTATGATTCGATGATTAGATTTTTCCTCTAAGGAATATAAGTAAGGATATGTCTTCTGACACTTGCCTACAATAACTATTTCTCATTACTTATTTTTCCAAATTTATCTGTTATATTTTTTTTAGTATTTCTAATTGCCACTCTGATTTGAGGTATCATATATTTGTCACTTTTATATATTTTTCTTTGTTTTAGTTTTAAGAAATGACTGATTATAATTTGGCATATCCTCATGCAGTTATTTTCTAGATTTTCTCACTCTACATTCTTGCTGTCCATCATGTCTTATCAAATAAAAGGATCACAGTTTCCACCAGAAAGTATGTATATTTTAGGAGACCAGATGCTACAGTCTAGTTAAAGACAAAGTTCCAAAAATATTTTAATCTCGAGGTGCAAAAGTACAGCTTACTCTTTATAGAGTCATGCCACAAATTAGCAGATTAGATTTCTGCGCATGTTCTTTCCTGTTGATATTGATGATGCATCAGATATTTAAACAATAATCAGGTGAATAACAGATGCACAGTTCCTATTCTAATGGTGAAGGTGTGACATAAAGATAACAAACTATCCAGTTTTATACCTCTGTAAATGGTGATTGCTTACTTGTTCCTTTGATAAGGTTGTGGAATTGATAGATCAGAGTGTCACAGGAGATGGTCTGGTTTTTGTTTGTTTTGCTTTGTTTTTTGCTTTTTTCCATTCTCCCCAGAATACTTCTATTGTCCTGTCTATGTACCTAATCCTTATATTTTCATGTTATGAAATGACATCTATTTATTCCCCACTTAATTCACATGGCACTCACATTAACAAAGATATCATCTTACTGTGTTTTGAGGTTTTTCCCCATTCTTGTTTTCATGTGGCCACCTGGATATCACACTGAGGTGCAAGTTGCCTCCTACTACTAATGCAACAAAAGCATGATAGTAAGGATATAATGTTAGAGAAGCAAATGTGGGGAATTAAATTTATTTTCCTTAAAACATCCAGTCTTAGGGAGGTAGTGTTGCAAAATTAACTTTTTCTCAAGTTTAAACATGGAGTAAACCTTACACTCAAAAACTAAAATGAACTTTAGAGTCAGCTGAGTATTATTCCAGAATAGTTGTCCTTACTTTTTATTTCATGTCATTGAAATTTAGTGTAAATGTGCCTGCATATACACATTATTAAACATTCTGAATTGTTTATGAGACCAGAACTTTCTCCTTGATGTAGAGGTGAGGCTCACCCTCCAAAGACACACAGAGCACTCAGCTATACTTTAGATAATCCCCACCTGAAATCTTTACATCACCATTATTCAAACCTTTAATTAAAATATGCTTTAGCCTTTGCAACATCATAACACTTCTACCAAGGTGGATGGCCAGTATCAGACTATTGTACCAAATATCCTTTTATTTCCCCTCCTTCTTCATTAGCTTTGGTGTCTTCAAAGCTGTTTCTCTCATGTTTCTTACTTCTCCTTACCATGTTCCTGTGCAGCATTTTTTACCCTTTTTAAACATACTTTTGCAGTCACCAGCAGTGTGACTAGTAGGCTCAGCTGTGTCCTGTGGTATGTCTGTTTGGGAACCTATTAGAACCACCAAGAACTGGCTGTGTCCAACATGTACAGCTCCTGGCCTCTCCTCACAGAATCAAGCCCTGCAGCTCCTATGCTGCCAACACTTTGTCACCAATATCCATTACAGATTAATTGGCCACACAAAATAAATTTTAAAAAATGGTAGAAAATTGATGGTCATAATTTTTAAAAATAGGGATATCATGGCAATTTTGTTATTTTTGTATTGAAAAAATAATATATTATAGCATGCTTTTAGGAAGATAGCAGTATAATTTTTAGGATTAATAGTGATTAGAATAGCTAAAATGCCAAAATAGCATACAGCAGGCAAGCAGCATTGTTCACTATGCAATATTTAGATTTTCAGAAAAAACCCAGAAACTCAAGACAATGTTTCACAAATTGAAAAAAAATGTTTCATTAATTTCCAAAAACTTAAGTCTCGGCAATGTTTTCCTTTTGATTTGTGCCAGAGTTGATGCAAGCTGCCACTGCAGTAGAGGATGCCACCGTCAGTGAAGGCATGCATACTGAGTAGTTTTCTGCCACCTTCGGCAGTGTGGAGCTCATCCCATTCTTGTTTGTTAAATAACGTAATACAATCTCCTAGAAATTACCTGACTGCAAGCAGCATTGTCTTCCTTATTCTCCCCTTCCCTTTACATGGCTGCACTTGTACCCACTCAAACTCCCAAAATAATTTAAATTTCTGTGCATCTCCAACCCAAATACTTAACATTTATTAAGTAGACATTAGTACCAAAGGTTCGTAGGAAATAGCCCTGAAACATCCAAGAAAAATTCAAATTCTTGTGCACTGGGACATGTTTTAGCTGCTTTTATTTATTTTTAGTATATAGAAGTGAAGTATCTACACTGAAGTATCTAAGGAATTTTTTACTTACTTGAGAGGAAGATTTTGTAGCAGGTACAATTTTCATACTGCCATACTTGGACAGTGTATTTGCTGTGAATCAGAGAAAAGTATGAAAAAGTTTTTCTTGTTTGATTTCATAAGGCTTTAAAAGCATGAGATTCTATTTTTCCCCCCGATCATTCCTTATGAGCTAATTCCAAATGTCTACTTACAGTCTGAAGAATACAGGCTCTGTGAGTCCACCCCCGAGCTATGCCACTATGCTGCATGAGAAAGGTAGGCATATTCACATTTTATTTCTTTTCAAGACCTTTCTAATTTGCCTTTTTTTTTTCTTAATAGTTTTAGTTTCATCCTAGATAATGCAAAAACATGGATATATAGGCTGCAGGTAGCACAGTAAAATATGGTCTACCCTTGTCTAGGCTTGGAAAGACAGGTGTCTGCTAAGGAAGGCAGGAGCCTCCCCTGAAATGGAAAAATGTAGACCCCAGACCCCTTCCCTCTGAACTGTTATAAATTTGAAATTAAGGGGACTCTCAGGCAAAAATATGGGAGCAGGAATAACAGTTCTTTATTAGGGAAGAAAATTTAAAAAAAAAAACAAAAAAAAAAACCAATGCAGTGAACCAAAACAACACTGACAGAGTCAGAATACAACCTGACACCCTGTTGGACAGGGTGCCGGTAGCAGTCCAATTGGAATTGTGGCTGCAGTCCTCCTGGAATGTTAGGTGTGGTTCCCTTGGAGTAGTGATCCTGTAGAAAAGGGGTGTAGTCTTCCTCTGAAGAGGCAGTGGAAGAGGCAGCTGTTCCTCTGGGAAAATCCAGTGCAGAAAAAAGCTGTGTTGGTGGGCCAGAATCTCAAGACTATATGCAGGTAGGAATGCTTCGCTCCTCCCTCTGGGTGGAGTATCTCATGATGGATGTTATAGTTTTTGTCAGTCATGCAGTGACATTCAATAGCCCATTATCATCAGATGTCTCCCCAGAGGGAGGATTGGTTGTGGAAGAGATAAGGAAAAACTGCCCACTTAAGACAACTGCCATACAGATGGCAAATAGAATATATCTTGCTTTTCAGTCTGGGACAACCATACATACAAACATACATATCGTTGAGAAAGGGGAAGAAATGCATGAAGAGAAATAACTGATAGCTTCTCTCCAGTATTGATACTCACTTCATGTAATGAGGTCAAATTCATTCATCAGCCAAAGATCAATCTATGGAACTCTGACTCCAGCAGTACCCTTTAATTTCATTTAATTGGAACCAGCTCATAAGACTCTATAAATGTGTCCTTATCAACCAGGACTCGGTTGGAAAAGTTCCTAAGAGAGACAAGGAGAAATGAAAAATTCTTACTGCATTCTGTTACTCTGCCAGCACAGAAAAAGTGTGGCAAATTCTGCTTCTTTTTATAAAATTTCAAATCTGCTTTGAGAGCAAAGCTTAGTAGGCCTCTCCACATGTTCTCAGTGAACACTTAGGATAGATAGTAGTAAACAGTGGGCAAGGAGTGACAAAATCTGACCCTATAAATCCCAAAAATTCCAATCATCTTTAAATGAATATATTTCAGTTTCCTTGACAAAAGGAAATGGTATGCTTATGAGTGTTAAATTCTGGCTTGATTCTACAGGGAGACATATTTTTCTGAGAATTATTAGTTTCAATGGTTATCTTTTATTTTCTTTGATGAATGTCATTGAGACATATAAAGAAAAGGTAAGTGAAATTTTTGAGTCTAAAGACATGGAACAAGTTCACATTTTCAAAAAAAAAATATTCATAACAAGAATCAGGCCCTCTGGTCCTTTGGGTTTAGTCAGAGTAAGGGGAGATAAATGCCCTCATCGTATACAGTTAGTAAAAAAGGAAGTCAGCAGAACCGTATCCATAGTGCATAAACTAGTATTTCCTAATCTATCTGCCTTATTTTTCTACTCTATCCAGAGATTAAGGCATATACAGATCCTACATTAAGTATCCTAAATGACCAATTGCAAGTAGCTATTTTTTTAAAGCATTGTGGATTTCTTTTTCTAATTACTTAAATATTTAAGAATTTGTGACAGTTATGTTCCAAACTGATGGCAAAGAAATGAGCTGTAACACATAGAATGCTCTGTTCCAGTGCTTACAACATGATTTGGGAGTATTATTTGCATTATGCTTATGCTCATTTCCTCAGATAGCATGAGTCTGACTGGGTGCAGTGATAATTAAAAAGTGAAGAAGCTTACCTACTTGGTTCATGTGAGAAGAAAAGGGACTCTAAATTGCCTTGCTCAGAAGTGGGTGTATTTCATTTCCTAGCACATGATGCTGGTGAGACACTGCATGCCACTAGCAGGATTGATCTTAATGTAACCATGTTTCTGGAAAAAGACTAAATACATTGTATAAGATAAGAAAGAGAGAAAGGAAACTGATTATTGTTTATTATTGTCATTATTTGGGTTTTGATTTTTTTTTTTTTTAAGAGTTAAAAGATCAGTTGCTTAAAAGAAGTAGCTGACACTTTACAGTTCCTACCTATTTCTTTGCACTTTTGTTGGTGGAAAAAAACTTAGAATGAAGGCAATTCCTGCAAAAACATCTCTACCATTGTCTGAATGAAGCATACTTTCTTGTCAGATGCTAAAGATAGATATCCATACTGGTTGTTTTGAGGATGTTGGAACCAGAAGGGAAGCAGAGTCCATATATTTCTGTTGTAAGACCTCCTCAGTTGTCTAGGAATGTTTTCTTCCCCTTGCTAAAGTGAAAGTGGACATTTATAAAGTGGAAATTTATGAAGTCAATACCTATTTTTCATTCTAAATGTTAAAACTGTCAGAAAGAAAGCTTACTTTTTTTTTTTTTTAGATTAGAGGTGCTAGACTGTAATCACATGAGCATAAGTAAATACCTTCAAAATGAGGATGAACTGTCAACTACTAAAAAGAAAATGATATATTAGTCGAGAAATGTTACAAACTAAGGCAGACATTTTTTGCCATTTGCTGCTATACAACTGGAAAGCAGTTCATGAAGATGAATTCACAACCCTTGAATTTCAGGAATATTTCTGTTTTCCTCTTTCAGAATGAAAATTTAAGTTTCATTGGAGACAATAATTATTTGTGATATCATAAGAAGCATCCTATCCACAAAGAATATAAAATTCTTTATACAGTTAAATACAGATTGCTTGTAGAAGTCTGGGAAATCACCTGCAACATGAAACATAAGAATTGAGGACCAGCCAACTGGCATTATCAAGGATCAATGGCTCTTGGAAATATATTGTCCAAATACTTACTTTCATTATTAGAAATAATAGCAAATTCTTGTTTCAAAAAGTCACACCTAATTGGCAAAGTGAAATAATTTCATAAGAGTCAAGGATCTTGCTGACTAAAGTATTTCATTTTTGTATATCTTGCTGTACTGACCCTAGCTCTCATTTGTACTGGAGGCCTATTAAGATGTATTTGTGCTTTTGTCAACAGCACACTTCCAAGCTAGTGAAGGCAGAATTCATTCCAGGTTTACAAAATTCTTAGGATTTTGACAATGTAATTGTCTTTAACTTTGACTGTTATACTTAATACTGATTCTAAATATAAGCGCAGGAATATATTTGTACTGTAAGCTTTCTTCCATTGGGGAAAAAATCCAAAATGCACCTGAAACCTCAAGATAAAGATTTGGGAAAAACTAATTGCTTTAATCTATCTCAATCCAACAGATAAAACATAAGAGTTAATATTGCTGTTGGAGTTTTCAGTAGCTACATCTACAGAAGCAGCAGCTTCATCTACTCATTACACTTATTAATCTTAGTGGACGTATATTATCCTAGATTTCTTGGCATAAATACACTTTTACAGTTTCTAGTAAATTAAAATTTTTTGCAATAAATCAGTCAGCACTTTAATTCTCATTAGGAGAAAAATGAAAGTTAAGTGTATATTGAGTGGGGGATTTGATGGTGGAGACAGAGTGTTTTGAATTTTGTGTATTTTATTTGATATCTGTAATTTTATTAGAAGAACATTTTCATTTATAAATTCATCAAGCTTGATTTTTCTGAAGCCCAGTATTAATTTACAAATAGAAATTCATTACTACACAGGAAAAAACCCAAACTTATCCATCTTCATACCAGAGAATAAATTACACAAGGTAATCTTTAAGAAAATGTGGAAGAAATGCAAAATTGTGATCTACCTTCCAAGATATCAACACCTGATTTACAGGAAAACATCTTTTTGTCTACTCTGGTTTAGTAAAGCTGTTTCTATTTTGTACCTCTGCAAGCAATGCTGAGGATTAGCATAGAGGCCAAATTTTAAAAAAATGGTCCTTCTATGAAAAAAAATTGCAAATTCAAAACAAAAAAGAACAAAACTAAAATTTTATTGTTTCTGAAGGAAGTAGGAAGAGAAGATGGGGTTTCAACTCACTACTGCTTGCTGAGGTACATAAAATTGCTCCTTGTATCTCCAGTTAATCACCAGAGCTGAAACAACAGCACTCTGCAGTATTGATGCTACACATCCATGTCACAAGTTTACTGGTAGAGAATTCAAACCTTGTGATGAAATATGTCAAGGCATCTTTTTGTCTGGGACACAGAATAATTAATTCATAGAATGGCTGGAGGACTGTAGAGCACAAGTCTTTTGGCTGAATGCTGATGGTTATGATGGTTTTGAACGCTGGTGATGCACCAGCATGTATCTTGGTGCACAGTACTCAAGTGAAAATGGATTTATATTCTTTGACTAACTATAAAGCTTGCATTGCAATTTCTAAGATGTTAATAAAATGCCCTTCCCACCCCCCCCCAAAAAAAAAAAAACACCACCAAAACCAAGCTGTAAGCATCTCTGTTTTATGATAGTCAATAAATTTAGTAGTTTAAATTTACTTCAAACACTAGACTTTGATTGATGGCTTCCAGTAGAAAAAAATGATTGAAAGCAGCTGTCACTGCTAACAGAAGAATTTAAAAACAAACAAGGAAAAGTTAGGAAAGATATCAAGAGCATAATCTCTAGGGTTACAGTTTGATCATTTATTCTAGAGACAAAACAGTGTCACAGATTCACCTTTTATCACAGAATGAGCAGCGCTGACATATGATGATGAAAAAACTAAAAGCAAACTGCATATTTAATCCTTTCAATTGTGTTAATGAAATCTCAGAATTTTTTAAATGCCTGCAAATTGCTACCATCACTGTTTTAACTGCCACCACCACTTTTCATTGGACATTTTATTAATATTTCTGACAGCTTTCCCAGATAATGAGAGATCTATGTTTACCATTCCAGCCTAAGAGTAATAAATTTTTTAACAATCATATTTCTTATATATTCCACTTTTCTGACCCTAGAATACAACAATTAAGAAACTGGACTACATCAGAAAATTTAGATATTCAGAAGAGACAACGCTACAGTACAGCCTTCTGTATTTATTTTAGGAGGATTATCATTTCAAGCTGAAATTAACTTGTATTTAAAAAGACTGTCCAGATCTTGTTTAATGCCACTCACATTAAATATTAACTGTTTTCTGCAGCCAAACTAAATCTAGGAAAAAAAATAATAAAAACATGCTGTGAATTACTTATGTTTAACTTCATATATTACCCCAATCCCCAGATATATTACAGTACTTAAAAAAAAAAAAAAAAAAAAGTCAAAGCTTTAAATGAAAGGATTCTGATTTTGTTTTGTTTTGGTTTTTTTTGGTTGGGTTTTTTTTGGGGATTTTTTGGGGTTTTTTTAAATTTTCTTTTTTTCGCAGATACCTCTTGAAAGAAAGAATTTTTGTATTTAATTTATATGCTTGATTATATTTAATATTTTTTTTCCTTTTCAAAAATCTACTAATTCATTTAACAAATTGTCCAATTAAAATGTGAAAATCCACCTCATTTAGGCCTTTCATTTAAATATTGTTGACAAATAACTGTTATTTTAATGTTTGTATCTTTCACTGGTCTGCATCTATATTAACTTATTCCAGTCAATATCTCCTCCATTTAGTGTCCTCCAGTTCCTAAAAAGGCAGCGATCTTTATCAATGGGCTGGTATTAAGGATTTTAATGATAGTTAGCATAACACCTAAAGTATTATGGAAATAATTTTTTAAAAAAAGCTTAATTATCTACCTGTCTTATTTTATCTTTGCACACTTTGGTATTTGAATTTTCTAAATATCTGAACTTTGCCTTACGTGTTCATTTCATCCATCCATCCATCCATCCATCCATCCATCCATCCATCCATCCCTCCATCCATCCATCCATCCACTCCCCCCATCTAGGTAACATATTTGTGTAGTGATTCTGAAAGAATTTATACATGAAGCCCAGAATTTATACATGAAACAATGTATGCCTTTTCTGATTGCTTAAGTTTTCTCATTTTCTTTTTTGACAATATTTTTTAATGTTCTATTTATTTGAGTCTGTAGAGAACATACATATCAGAAATAGCAACACGGAAGCAGTATAAAATTGTGAGTAAAAGCTGCAGTGTTACAAAAGCAAATTATTGATATGTTGTTTACCACTAACTTTGATAGTTTATTTTTGTCAACAGAACAATGACAAAAATACTGTATGAAGTACACTCAGACTTAAAAAGCATTTGTATCAAAATCTGAGCATCATTTAAATGTATCCACAAGTAACTTATTCTAAAATATATACCACTAGGAAGCAGCCTGGAGCATAAAAGAAAAAAAAGTATTCTCTAAAACCTGCAATGCAGCAATATAATATGATATGTAGAATATGATGATATCTTCTGGAGATGGTGATTTGACAAAATATAGCACTGGCTTGTGGCAGGTAAAGAAAATGGACAGCTGCTGTATGCAGGAGGGGACCTACTACCAAAATTTGCTCAGAAAAGAACATGTAATTTCATGTTCAAGGTTGAGCACATTTTAATTCAAGAATGTTCTTGCAACTCTCAATAAACAAATGGATACTATAAACAATCAATAAGTCACAAGCAAAAATATAAAACATGGCATAAATTTCAGGTATAAATGGAATATTAGCAAGAGGGGATTTAATTTAAAATGGCCTGAGAACATAAGTCCAGCTTTTGTGCAGTCTGTGCTTGCCTATATCTGGTCAATCCTCCCCAGCATTGCCAGGGAGTAAAACACTGGTTCTGTTTGGAAAATATGTGTTTGTCATTAAATTTTGCTAGGCCACATTTTCAACTCAAGTGAGAGCTGTAATACTAACAGTATTAAATTTGCATATGACGGTAAGAATTTTTCATGTTTCATCTTTGTTATTTTTTTATTCATTGTGCACACACATCTCAGTGAAGCAAACTTCCAGAGAGGATGGCCTAATTAATCTGATTTTATAACCTTAATTTGAAATGAAGAGTGTGCCAAAATGCACATAGATAAATAAGGTCTGAGAAAAGTTATTGGAGAGCTCACAACAGGTTTTCTGCTTTGCAAGATAATGAGCCTAATCAAGTCTTACAAAACACTGAAAATATGTTTTAAAGTGTGGGGAAAATAACCTGAAATATTAGTAGTTACTTGAAAGGAAAGAAATTATTTCAGGAAAACACAATACTTCTCTATATTAACTTAGGTGACTCAATCTCTTTAACAGATTGTGTTCCTATATTGCATTAAAGCTTTCCAGAAGAAGAAACAGTGCCTTAGAGTATTTCTGTTAATGCCATGAAGAGGCATTTTATTTCAGCCAGACACATTTGCCTCATCATAAGCACTGAAACTTGGAAGAACTAAACTAGTATAACATGATAGCACAGTTTAAAATAGTGTTTGGAGGTTTAATGCTTTAGGGAGGAGACTTGAAGGGTGATGTCATTGTCTATAATTTCCTTATGAGAGGTCGCATAAAGAGCTCTTCTCTCTGGTGTCTGGTAATTGGATGTGAGCTAATGTCATAAACTTGTGTCAGGGAAAGTTCAGATTGGGTATTAGGAAAAAGTTCTTCACTAGGAGGTTGGTCAAGCACTGGAAAAAGCTTCTCAGGAAGCCCCATGCTTATTGCTGTTCAAAAGACTTTCAACAATGCCCTTATACTTTATTTTTTGAAGTTTATCTTTTAGGTTCCCCTGTGTGGAATAAGGAATTGTACTTAATGATCCTTGTGAGTCCATTCCAAGTCAGGATGTTCTATAAGCTTTTAATCCAGTTGTTTGTAAAAGCATGAGATTACTGCATAAAATTGATTTTCATGAATTAATAATGAAAACAAAGCAATTTTAATATATAAATTTATTTTGGTTTATAATTTCAGTAAATTGACAAATTAAAGTTAAGCTTTAGATTTTTCTTTTTTTAACATGTATATATATATAGGAAGAAAGATATTTCACCAAAGGCATTACAGATATACTCAATTTCAGAAAAAATACGTGCCTTTGAAGTTTTCAAAGTTTCAGGGCTTTGGAACACTCTTGTTTTTGTTTGGGGAACCTCCTTTCTGAGTCTTGCAGAATAAAAGGACTTTATCACATGCCTGTTATACATGTGGAGGATACTGAATTCTTTCCTTAATATGTCAGAAGTTGTAAAGAATAATTACCCTTTTTGTATGACCTCCACAACTGCAGTTTATACATGGGCAATGTTGTATTATGTGGCAGAAAGTTGTTAAGCAGAATTATTTTTCTAAATTTTTTTGCCTTCTTATCTGCTACAGAATAATAGGTTGTTGTCCTCAATTTAGTCTTTTTATAAAATATTTTTTTCTGGATCAGAAAATGAAACTTCTGATTGGTTTTACTCAGTGTTATTCAAAATAGGAGCTTGTATAATAATATATCTAGAAAACAAAAATCTAATACAAACAACTATTTTTAATAGCCCAAAGTGCAGTTCATTAAAAGCTCTTTGTTCTTCTTGCATGAAATGGGAGTTTTTTGTAAGTTTATATTATATTTAAGATTCTATGTCAACTCCCATATGGGCCACAGTGTGCTCTGGTGGTTGTTGTGCCTTCACATTGGTGTGGGCTCCTAAATCACGAGCCCACACCAATGTGATAGCAGAGCTACCACCACAGCACACTTTCAAAAATTAAGTTCAAAAGCATAACAAAAATTTCTAATTTTGTCTTATTACACTTCTTCATTACAAAGTCTGACATGGATCTTTTTCCACTTTCAGATACAGAAAGAACAGATAAAAAGATGACATTTTTGAAGGTTCTGCTAGATGTTTTTTAGTATTATTGACTTATCAGGTGAATTTTGAATAATATGAAAGAACCTGGTTAGTTGTAACAAGCTGCTTGTAGCTATATCAGAAATGTACTAATTACTAAGTTGAACAAAATAAGCACATTTAAATGCATACGTCTTCACTTTAGGAAGAGGATATTCTCAAACATAATAAGATCAAATTGACACACTAAAGAGTCTACAACCTATGAAAACACACTCTTAATAGCAAAAAAGCATTTAAAATATGAATAAAGTTTTGGTGGTTCAGGTACCACCTAATATAAACACTAATTTTAGTATTCTAATTTTTCAGGAGAAATGCTCTGTGTATGACTATGCAAGCACCTGATATTTGCATGTCTTGGCTGAACACACACCCCTGAAATCCTATGCTTTATTCATAGCTAGCTATTAAAATGAGACTGTCTATTTGATCATGGCATTTTCTTTAATACAGTTAAACAGAGTAGCCTAGACAGCTATAGCTGTTGCCACAAATGCAGTTCATGAAATTGAGAGCTGTAGCTAAGTTTTGAAAACAAACTGTTTCTTGAAAGGTTTGAAGGGTTTTTTTGAAGCATAAAAATCTTAACTAGACAGATTTTATGGGAGTCTTCTTAGGAAATTAAAAGCTAATCTCAACTTCAATTTGAAGTCCACTCACAAAGTTTTCTGTAAATTTAAGCTTGTTTATACTACTGATGGGTATTGTATAGTACCTCTTAAAATTGATATGATTCAACTTATAACCAAAATGTCATATTTAAAACTTTATGCAATAATGCTATACATCCTCTTGCCCATGAAGTACAGGATATACATTGGCAATGAATGCACTGATGATTTTTGGTTGAATTTTAGCATAACAAAGATAATTATGACAGGCAAATACTTGCAGACTTAAAACCTTTTCCCATGCATAATTACATTTTTTCTGTGCTAAATGAAACTACTCATCATTATTCATAAAGCTACAATAAAAACTACTGCAGAAGAAAAACATGGAAACGGATAAAATGCTGAAAATAAAAAAAAGTTTAAAAAATAATAAAAATATCAACACCCCAAAACCCACTGCCACCATCAGTATTTGTCTGTTTAAACATAAAAATTTTATCTCAAATAATGTTGGTTCTAAGTTTACTTTTCATATACTTCTATCTGCCCCTTTCTTTCTTTCTTCAGAATGTTATTTGTGTGTATAAAAATAGATAGCCTAAAAAACAAGTCGTATTCTTCGGAGATACTGAATTTTTGTTAAGCTACTATTTATACTAATAAAATACTAATATGGTTTTATAGTCAGAGTCCAGAATAACCCAATTTTCTATGACATGGATGAAATTCTGGACTCAAATGTTATTTAGGACTGCAGTTCCTGTCTTTTTTTTCCAGCTTTCTAGCCCATCCTACCTTCTATCTCCTGTCCAAGAAAATGATTGAAAATCTTCCAGTGTTTCAAACTCACAGTATTAAGAAGTACTTTAGTGAATTGCCACTTATGAAAGGTTGAAAATCAGTCTATTTTCATACAACCATTCTTCGTGTAACAGGTGAGTTTTAAGGAAATCATAAATGGACTTTTTAGAGTCTTTTTCTCTATGATTGTAAAAGACTGAAGTGCCTTTACAAGACTTGTTCTGACTGTACATTTTGAAAATGAACTGAACTCAGAAATTTAAAAAAAAATAAAACCTTGAAGTGTTTTCTTTTTTTTTTTTCCTGAAACACTGCATTAATTTAAGAAAAATAAAATTCTACCATATTCCATTCCAAACTAATAATGCTAGTTGCAGCTTTTTAACATAAACTTTGTCAAAAGGAAGTCCCAGACAAAATGTCCATAAGTGTAAGTTCAGATTTCAGATGTTGGGTACCACCACAATGCACACAATTAAATCCTATATTCGGTGAAGGTATTGCTTTTTGTTAAAAACACAGATAAGCCTTTGTTAGTATTTTGGCCTTTTAATAGGGTTAGTGTCTCTTTTTTTTTTTTTTTTTGATCAATAATAATAAAAAAAAAATCTTTGTTTCACGTGCTAAAAATAAACAATTTTCTCTCTATGAATAGAACATTAAACTATATATAGTGTCAGTAAAAAAAAGGGTTTTGGGCAGAAAAACAAACAAACCTTCAATGCACAGATGTAAAATAATGAGATGAATATTATTAGACATGTATTCTACATACATAGACATGTATGAAAATAATTTGCAATTCCCTAAAGTAAAATAAAATTCTTTAGAATAGATTTTGGATAGAAAGGTTTCCATTATAGATAATGATGGGACTTCTAAAAATATGCAGCATTCTTACATAGTCAGATACTCATAAAAGTCATGAATCAAAATGGGTGCTTTAATTTTATTACATAGTCTAGTACAGTAAGTCATTCTCTGTGACACCAGTTGGTTACCCATACAGTCAGTGTATGGGAAAGTGCAGTTGGCCAGGAAAAATAACTTACAGTTGCTTTGAATTCCCAGGGACTAAAATTTGCCAAAAAATGCTGTATAATATAACCTTCAGTTTCTAAATACGGAAGAGTATCACTTTCATTTTGAAAAGATATATAGATTCATGTACATTGTGAATACATATTCTGAAAGAAATGTCATATTCAAATGATTTGGCCTAAAATATAAAGAAAAAATATGAAAGAACACGAAAAAGTAGCATAAATACTAGTGATTTTTTTATTTTCAAAACCTAAAATCCACCCATAAAATTAAAAAGGAAAGCTGAAGTGCCAGAGAGAATGAATTATTGAAATAAGCAGTAGATAGTCTGATTTTATATCACACAAAGATTAAACCGATACACAGTGGAAAATCACATAAATTTTGGACGTAGATTATACAGTAAAATTGCTAGATGAAATAACATATTTGGGAATCCAAGCACATCTTCTTAAATACAAAGAACAATAACAACAACAAAAGTAATGATGAAAACTACTCTTCATAGTGATGTTGAAATAATTAAGATTCAGACCATAAAAATATGTGAGATACATGTGTTCATCTGAGGTTTTTGCATGTAAGTTTCAATGATTATTGAATGATTCAATGACTATTAATGTTGTGCCGTCTCTAAACCTTTCACTCCTTAAGAAACTTCTTGGATAGTAACTTTCAAAGAGGTAGGTACCTACTATGATGAAAATTAAAACTTGCTATGTTATTGACAAGTAGTTTTGTTAGTACTTTTCCCCATAACACTTGATGGGAGAGACATACATAGGTTTAAGCTAAAATTGAGAGTGACTGGCTTTTCAAGAGATTATGGAGACCAGATATCTTGTTGGAAGAACTGTTCAATGAATTTCAAATAAATTGCCTTTATCAGAATTCCTTAAGGAAGGATTTGTACATTTAGAATAAAGGAGGGGTGCTATTGTTTCCATTTCAGTGAGTAAAATGAAAAATTTTTAGAGCTTAATTCTTCAGTTAAAAGGTAATTTTTAAACTTTTTTTATTTTTTTTAACAGTAAAATGCACCCTATCACTTCTCTGATGTGCAGATTTAATTCATACATAGCACAGATTTAACCTGAGTTCTGGGCAATAGAAACTGGTCAATTTAATAGGAAAATTTTATTCCTCATCCATACATGAAATGAATAAAATGGTGCACATTGTTTTCACTAGTGAATCTTTGAATTTTTACTATAATTTATTTTTCAATATATGATTTCTCAGTGCAATTTCTATGGCAAGAGGCAAAGTCTTAGATGATTTAATTATGATGGCCTAGTTGGAAAGGATAGAATGAGCTCAAGCCTATTTCAGTTCATAAAGGAAGCAGCACTACTTATTTAAACTGTCACAGTTATTATGATCATAATTTATATGGAAGAAAAACCCAATGTAGATTCAATATGACTGCCCAATCTAATTTCAGTATGATAAAATACTTTAGACACACTCAAAAATTAAAAACTGGATGTTTAACATACTGCTCATTTGAGCAATGATATTTCTTTAAAATAAATTATAAAACCTGGCAAATTATGAACTTCTGGATTTGGCTAACTAGTCAGAAGTTGCTATTCATTTATCCCACCAACAATCAAAATTGTAGGCATTTAAATGGGAATACTTCTAACAGATAACATGGATAAAAGAGCATGGATAACATAGTTAAAAGGGGCTGTTAGCTGTGAGGTTGTTAATTTTTCCTTACATGAATCTCATGTTAAATGGGAACTTCAGACAAAGTTTCTTGGAAAAGCCATACTGTCAAGTCACAAGGTACAGAAAGGCCCCTTTTGCTTTCTAATTTCCTTAGAGAGGCGAATGTGTCTGGGTGCAATCTTAGACCCAGTTTTAATCAATTGTTTCTGTCTAAAAGATATTGTGGCAGTAACTGCACCTTTATACAACTTTGTTCTTCAGATGAAGGATGGTAAACAAAATGGCATTCATTATGATAATGAATAGATTAAAATACCTTAATCAGAATTGTTTACTACACAGTATTACTATTATTACTACACTAGGCAGCTATAACTACAATTTTTTGAAGCAATATTGAAGCAATTAAATGAAAGGTTGCAAAATCAATTATTAAGTAGAGACTGGGTTCACCAAGCCATATCAATGACTGTGGGCAAATCTGTTTGATGAATAATGTTGAGGGGCATCTCCACTGAAAGAAGGAACGGAGGAATCTCCACAAATGCTCCAAAAAGAGTGTTATGTAAAAGCCGTAATGAGGGATGCGGGATTCCAGGTGGCTCTTGAACATGCAGTTTATGTTACAGCAGTCCAGGGTTGTGGGTGACAGAGTCTGTGCCTACAGCTGTCAGCTCCAGCTGCAGGCAAGCCTGAAGACTCTTTAATTTTAGCTACAATGCATTATATACTTTTCTTTGCTGAGCATCTTAATACAGAAGAACCAATCTATACCTTAAACTTTTACATATAGCCTATCATAACTACTATAATTACCATATTCATGTTACTATTCTCCAATCACTAAAAATTAGTACATTAGAGTTTAAGCTAGAAGTTGTTTTTTAGTTGTCTTGCAGTGGAAAATTCTGAGACCTTTTTTTCACTTGCAACATCAGCAGTCTTTTTTGCCTGTGCTATCTTTCTGCTTGGTAAAAACATCTTGTTTGAGGTGGGTTTATCCTTTGCTCTAAGCCATAAAAAACCCTTCTAAATAGCATACCCTTTGCCTTCATAGTTATCCAGTAAGACTGGCTCAGCAATTATTTTCTTCTATATCAAAATTTGCTTCCATCTCTATTTTATTCTCAGGTTCTACATTCAAAAATCTTTCTGCCAAGCATACATATCTGTGAGACTTTCTTGTCAAACTTTCATCCTTCCCAACATTGCTAGAAGACCCTTTGTTTAGAAGAGTGATATTGGGCTTCTACAGAATGAAGTGGTTGACTATCCATCAGATGCTTCCAGGATGCAAGCTTTAGATCAGTCATTGGTCCTATCACTTGTTGGTTCCTGTATCAGCTACTTTATTAAGCACATTGTTCATATTCAGGGTTTTAACTGTGCATTTGATGAGTCTGGCTGTCTTCAACACCACCAGCAGTAATCCATTCATCATTGATAGCTTTGCAAACAGAGCATTGATCAAGTTATTTTACCCTGACTCTAGGCAGAATAGATTGCTATAATGTGCTTTAGAGTTTCCTTTATTTTATTTTATTTTATTTTATTTTATTTTATTTTATTTTATTTTATTTTATTTTATTTTATTTTATTTTATTTTATTTTATTTTATATTTTATTTTATTTTCTGAATATTTTTTTCTCCTAGTTCTCCTAGCTGTTGATATCATATTAGATCTGCAGCAATGGCTTGTTACAATTAAGAAAACCTAACCTGATCTCTTTCAGGGAAACAAGCACAGTTAAGGCTACTTAAAATCCAGATTTCAAAGAAGGAATTTAGGGTTGTTCTTCATACTCAGTTTTCATTAGTGAAAATATGCATTAATTCAAATGTTATCTCCTGAATAAACTCTCTAGCATTTTTAAAGTGCTTGCCAACTTCTACATTTCCTTTCAGTCATTGTACACCACCACCATTTTCACTAGTTTCTGTATTTGTGTTAAATATTTGTAGTTCAAAATGATGTTTTATTTTAGCCTCGAAAATATGAAATGGATAAATAAGGGATTTGAAGAGGAGTCTTATGTAAGCTTTCCCATGTGGCTGACGTAGATTAATATCACTGTTTGTCGGATTTAGGAGTTTAGGTTGATATAATTGGTTTTGTGGTTAAAATACCACATATTTCTGTGTAGTCATTGAATGTTTGTTTTTCTTAACAAAGTCTAATTTATGTTACTTAATTGTATTTTGAATTTTAGTTCTTTTGAATAAAGTGAGTAGTCTGATTATTAGTTTCATTTTTTGGTGTTCTAGTACTTAAGTGTGTAGTTCTCTATTTCTTTTGTGCCACTCCTTACCACTAGAAATCATGGTCTGAGTGTGTATGAAAGATTAGGTAGGCTAAGAATATTAAATGGTGTGGTGGCTTTCACTCTATAGGAAAGAAAATTTCTCCCAAATTATTTTTTACTTAGCTTTTTATTTCTGAGTAAAAATTTGGAATTTGACTACATTTTAATGCAATTTTTGTAACCTTCACATAAAAACCAACACATAAAAGGTTTTAAAGGTGGTTTTGCATTTGTAGAATGCTTTATGAATATGAACATTAGTCATATGGATGGATGAAGGAACACAGCCTACAACTGCAAAAATAATCCTACTTTGCATAAAACTAAAATCACACTATAGTTACTATGCTGTAATATGTTCTTTTTAAAAAAAGGCAGTGAAACAATTATTGGAAGTTTGTAAAAGCTCCCGGTTTTAACACATCTCCCTGAAGAGATGATAAGAACATTGAAATGATACTAAAGCAACCTACTCAATGGTATTATCATGCACCAGCAGATACCTTTCCTAAACAACTAACTGAGTAAACTAAACATGATTTACCTTCATTTACTACATGGGTAGTACTACTACATTTATGGATTAAATGAAATTTACTATGCAGATCACAAAGATCAAACTGTTAGCTTAGTACTGGGAAAAAAAAGGCCAGAGGGACTCAGAAGTATACAAATGAATGTTCAGGGGCAGTTGACATGTCCCAGTTGACATATCAAAGGCTGACATACATAGACAACTTAAAGCACTCCTTTCCATCGCTGATGGGGGAGGTTGTGTGGTGTACACACTATGCCTAATATAAAAAATATATTACTGTTTAATCAACTGAGTCATGCACAAATTACTTATCAGCTTCAGGGAATTAAAAGCAGAATAAATATAATGGGTGTATCTGGCACAAACATTGGCTTCATAAGCAGAACACTGACTAGTTACTAGCTTATGGACATGGTCTTTGTGATACTTGTATATGATATTATTATCAAATTAGGATTTTCAACATAAGCAAGACCAGATAGCTAGTTCACCTAGATCTCTAGTTAGATTTGAAACGCAACATAAACCTAAGGATCATACACATGTAGATACCAAGTCAACAAAGGTACACAGTAACACTAGTTAGAAGTATCAGAATTTTGCACATTTGTGTGAATATTTTTTTCTTCTTTTTGCAAGTTTGTGTGAATTTTTTTTTCTTCTTAAAGGGAGTAAAATGGGATATTACAGCAAACACTAAAACCCTGATAAAAGTCTCCTCACATAATGGAAAATAAAACTGTCTTGGGAATATTTTTTGAAGGCCTTATTATGTTTGGAATGCTTCTGGACTTTGTGAGCTGAAGGCTGCTCTTTTTCTCTCTCATAAAGAGGGTGCAGCTTCTCCTGGTTTGATTTCCCAGAAATTATTTTAATTTCATTCTTACAGGGATTATGAATAATTGGTTTATGAAATCTGTATTGGTGAAATGCCGTCTGATCACTGATCTGAGAAATTATTGTTTCTGATTTGATGAAGAAGGGTGCGATTTGCCTTATCTCACATATTCATTTAATAGGACAAAAGGAACTGTTTGAACCCCTTTAGGTGTCACCATGAAGGTTATTTCAAGCAGTGGATAAATTACGTAAAAGTTCTGGCTCAAAGCTGGAAGGAAATATTAAGAATCTAAGCATGCCTGCAAGTGTATGGAAAAGTATTTACGTGTAAATGCTTAGCTGTACATGCTATAATTTCACTGCTGCTTATGCACTAGTCTCATGACTTTCCTCACAGATAGTCAGGTTTGGAAGCTCTTTGTCCTTTATTTTGTCTAATAGGATAGACTTTGTCATGAGAAAGTCTAGAGAGATCAAATGAGGAATGAGTACTGATCTGGACATAACTGCCATCTTGTACTGTGATGAAGCAGATCAAACATGTTTCAAGAAAACCCCACTTCAGACACAGACAGCTGGATACAGTTTTTACAGACTTTAAAAAGTTGTAGTGAAGAGTGCCAAATTCATCACCGCAATTGCATATTTCAAGTAAATAAATAAGAGTCACATTTCAAAGGGCACAAATTTAAAAAAAAAATGGAAATACAGTTAGTAGTTGCAATTAGCCTGTAAGAAAGAGCAATGCCTCTCAAAACAAAAGAAGCCACAGAAAATGCTTTTGTTCATATGATTATTGAAAAACTCAATCATTGATGAAATCTCTAATCTCTACCACTTCAGCCTCTGTAGGAGTTCCTAAACTGACACTTTTATGATTTCTGTTTACGTCATGGACCATATGCAAGGTTTTCATTCCAATTACCCAAGAAGAAAGGGCTGAGAATGTCTCAAATAATTAATTAATCCTTTTAATTCCTTTTATTTCTATGCCTTTAAATTAGTCCAGCTGGTATTGACCTGTTAGTCTATATGTAGTCTATATGTAATTTTGTGTTTCTCTGTTTACACTTAAGGTAGAAAAAATTTCTAAATATGCTTTGCAAGTAGGGCAGTTAGTTATTCCTCATCAACATGTAACTCATTTAGCTCTTGTTCATTTTTACATCTACTTTCTTCTCCTGTATAGGTGAAAGAAAAAAAGAAAAAATTGTTTGTTTGTTTGGTAATCTGAAGTTCATACACAGCCTAATTGTTTGCCATTCACCAGACAAAGAACTTTTTCTTACATGGTAATGTTTATTGATACACTTAAATGTTTTCCTGGAGGAACATGCTCAAATGGATTCCTTGTGACTCTAGACTGATAATCAATAGGAGTTAAGAACGTTTTGAATAACTGACACAAATGCTAGAGATAAACTGTAGGGGTTAAAACACATGTTTAAGTAATTTCTTGAAATAGTAATAGGAAATGGGGTTCATAAGTGACCCCTTAGTAACAAGATCAGTTATTTTTAATTACAGCTTAAAAGAGGACTAATGAGGAAATTGTAAAAGTTCTTTATAGAATCATTATAATCAAAGGGAGAAAAGAGAGGCAAGGGGAAATAGCTATAATAATTAAATGTCAATGCTATGCCCTGAGAAAACTCTTACTGAGTTCATCCTCTGGCATTAATTGCTTTTGTTTGGCAGGAGCCTCCCAATTTCTGAACTAATTCTTGCCAATACACAGGTTTGCAATTTTGATTTAATGATTTTTTTCAAGACATACAATATAGCAATGGATCACATAATGAAAGACCTCTTTTGAAGGCTGTGAAGCCAATTAGGTACTTGGACCACATACCACATACTACCAATTAGGTAGTTGGATGATCCCAAGATGAAAAGGTAAAATATTAGGTTATCTATTCTTAGCCAAATTTTGTTCTATAAACAAGAGAAGTTACTTCACTTTTCTGCATTTTTGTTTTCTCTTTAGGATCCTGTAAGCATTTAATTTCTATTGCTTTTTTTTGGGTCAGAAACAGCATTCTAGGTCAAGTTCATATTCCCTGAAACACAGCAAGATTCATCTAGGTGGGTTCAACACATGCATAAAAAGAAGAGAGATCTGTCCCAGACTGAGCTAAGAAGATGCAGTGTTTGAATATTCAGTCCCAAAGTATCTATACATGATGCAGGTAGAGTATGCACATACCCCTCAATTTGTTGCAAAATTTATTTGCTGCAATAGTGATAGAATCTGATGAATTAGTCTTTGTGTTGATTTGTTTTTTAATGTTGTCAGTTTATTCACTTTGATTTATCAGTGTGTATATCAGAGTGTGTGGAGGTTGCTGTCTGACTGCCTGAGACCTCTTCAGGTTTTTAGTATTGTAATGTTTGCTCTCAACGTTAAAAATCTGCATCTCACATGTTGTTATTGCACATGTTTTGCCTTAATGTGAATTTTGGATTGGTATGTGTTTGGGTTTTTAAACACTTCCTGGTTTATAGTCTAATATGATTGCAAACATCATTGGAACTTTAAATGAAAATTGGCCCATGCCAGAATGCAATATATTGATTGAATAAAATATAAACAATTATAGTATATCAATTTAATGAATGCTAACATTAGCTGTCATTACGCATAGTTTTAAGTCACTCAAGGGCATACAACAATATTAGCACACTAATATTGACAGCTTGAAAGCTACTCTGGATCTGTCACTGCACTCACCTCTGCTCCACTAGGTCCTCTCTATATCCAGGTTCTCCTACAAGGGGACTTGTAGGAGAAACTCCTTTGTTTTCTAAAAATAGTCTGACAATTTAATTATTTAGAAAACTTACTTAATTACCATTTCTTCCTTTCCTTCTCCATTCATTATGATAAACTGCATGATATAGCCTACATTTATAGTCATGAGGAGACTGAAGCTGTGAGAAATTTTAATAATTTATACTGATGTGTGTCTTAATTACATCAAATCAACCTTTGGAATATTTAAGTGAGAGAGAAATGAATATCCATGCTCAAAGTTCCACATCCTTTCTCTCCATGCAACACTTTGCTAAACTGATATACAGCACCACCACCAAAGGTTAATCAAGACCTTACATGTACAGAGTACTCTCCTATAAAGTTGGCTAAGAATTTGAGTTGGAAGCTTAAGTGTAAGTGATATATGTAGGAATGGAGAAAAGACCTTTGAAAAAATCCTCACATTCATATGACTTACTTTAACTAGATCTGTAGCTTACTTCTGAAGGAGGGGAAAGAAAAGAGAAGAAAGCAGGTAAATACCCAATACAGTAGTACCTAATTAAGAACCATCAAAGAGACTCGAAACATGGGTTCTTTAAGGTCTAGCTGTATTTTCCTCCATGTAATTCCTCCACTAGATAGGATGCAGCTTTCTGACCACCAGCTGTTCTTGGCTGGGTACATGAAGGAGATCTTGAGGCAACTGACTGGTCCTAAAGGAGCAAAGTGATAGCACTGAATGACAGGTCTAGACTGATGTATCAGTCTGTAGTATGCTTGACCACCAAGATAGGACACCTTTGTTGGAGTACAGGTAACTTCTTTTTGGGTTTTGTGCTCACATAATCCTCCTATGAAACCATTGCAGGAAAGGACAAGAAGACAAGAAAACAATTTTGTGTGCCAGCACTGAGCCAAGACACAGATGCCATCCATATATTTAGAGGCCTGGGAAAATGGAATCTATGCTGGGCTTAATCTTGGGGTTTAGTGTAAATGAAGTAGCACTATTTTGGAGGTCAGGTACAATTTGCAAGGGATACAGTTACGAATAACTTATTTTACCACAACTTACATTCTTAAAAGAAGGAAGATAAAGTAGCTTTTGACTGAGAAAAACATAATTTGGCTATTTCATAGCAAACTTATGACAAAATGAGCATCAGCCAAGGAGTTGGCAAACAGACAGAGGTTTACTCAATAGCAGTAATGTCATGATGGTATTAACAAAGTTTGTGGTAAGAGTGAAGTCAGGCTGCAGATTGCTCATGTGATAACAGTGATAGCAGTCATAGTAACATCTGGAATACAGTGTGCTGCTCCTGATTGTGGTCTCACAAACTTGATTATGTCTTCATGGATTTTTTGGCACTCCTTAACTATGTCTTCTAGACAGAAAGATTCCTTTCTTACTCTCTTTACTTAAAAGACATGTACCTAACAAATATTTATCTTAAAAAAATATGTTGAGGGTGCTCTGTGTATGCTGTTTTTCATTTCCAAAACAAATCTTGAGAATTCTACCATGCCTGCAGTGAGAAAACAGGAGAAAATGGCCCTTGGCTGATACAGGGAAGATTCAAATTAGATCTGAGAAAAGTTTTTTCACTATCAGGGTGGTCTGACATTTGAATATGTTTCCCAGGGAAGTGGGGGGATGACCATCCCTGGAGGTGTTTAAGAGGCTTCTGAATATCTCTGGGTGATGTGGTCAAGTGTTGTAGGGGCTTACAGTAGCAGGGTAGCTGGATTGGAAAACCTTAAAGATCCCTTCCAACACTGATGATTCTTTGATTCTATGATTCTATAATTATGACTCTGGGATCAGAGGTTTTTCTTTTTTTTTTAACCTCCAAATATGCTAATATTCACATATTCTCACAAGACCATGTACAAAGCATTTTGCATGCATGCATGGCAGTTTTCTATTCTCATTTGCATAGAGACTGAGCAAGGTGAAAAAAACATCCATCAGGCCATAAGATACATTATCCCCTTCTAAAATATGATCTAGGCTGTCTATCAACCCCTGTACAAACCTTGCTAGAGAGTTTTAGTATGAAAACCTTGAGCCTTATGATACAGCATTTATCACATTTTCAAAGTTAACTCTCTGGAAATACAGGTATATTGTTTTGGTCTATCACCTCTTCTCTTCCTCTTTTCTTTTTTTACGTTTTTTATGAACTCTAGTGATATATATTATGCTAGCCCAACAGAAGGTTCCCATTTATTCTGAAGTAGTTCATTGAAAGTATTTGTGTGCTTGAAGATATTCTTTTCCTTGTATGTTCACACCCTGTGCATCATTAAATGTATTCCATTAAATGTTTCTCCATAAGTGATGGAACTTTACAAGAAGCATTTAATTTTCACCCAGGAAAGAAGAGGAATTTATCTTTTGCCAACACCACACTAAAAACAAACAAGATAAATATTAGTCAAGGAGATGCAGTTCAATTTTACTTTATTTAATATAAGGTCTCCAGCTCTTTTTATCACAACTCTGTGAGGAATAAGCTGTAGTTTATTTTACAACATTTATGATAACTATGAGAGATCTAAACAACAACAACAATAATAAGAATAATTCAAATATCACATTTTCATTATTATTTTGCTGTAAATGTTTATTAATTTAACAGCATGTGAAACACTTCAAAATGTACACCTGGTGTACACAAATGTACACAAAAGTTGTTAGAGGGGTTTTTCGCATATATTAGGTAAACAAAGAAACATTTATTATAGCCACTGGAAACCACAGCTCATTTGGCTCCCTTTTACTGTGTGTGGGTTTAAAAAACACCTTGATTGAAATTTACTTTTCTGCTTCACACATATTTTCACATAACCAACACTGTATAACAGAAACATTTAGTGAAATTAAATAGACTAATGTTCTATAGATTTGAAATAGATGCAATCATGAATGATGGAAACATTACCCAATAGATTTCATAACCTAACTATCAAATTAAGTTATTAAGTAACTTGGTTAGGCAGCATGTTTAGAGCTCCTTAAATACACCAGATTTTTTATAATTAATAATTAATTTTTGGAACACACTGCCACAGGACACTCTGGAAGCCAAAAGTTTAATGCAATTCAAAATTATATTAAATATTCTCATGGAATAAAAATCTACCAGAGTCATGGAAGGGGGAGAATATTAATGAATGCCTAAACCCATATTTTCATAATCTGAGAACATATTTTGTGCAAACATGACTGTGCTCTCACAGCTACTGTCAGGATCTTGATATTTGAGCTAAAAATCTTCATTTGTATAAAAAATTGCTTTTTTTTTTCCTCTCCAAAATGGAAAAGACATAGCCAATATTCTGTCATTTAGGTACTTCCTATACAACCCCATAATGGCCATAACTTTGTATTTCTCATGTAATACTCTATTAAATTTTTCATTCTCCTTTTTAAAGTCTCAAGATCAAGATTACTGTTTATAGTATACTGTCTAGACGATTACTTATTCTTTCTTTTACCTGTTGACATTTTACAGGGGAGTATTATAAATTGCAATAACTTTATTATTTTAAATGATTAATTGTTTTTAAATTACAGTGGGGATTGGTTTGTCTTATTTTTAGATGGAAAGCATTATTTTAAAAGTAAAGTTAAAATTAAAGAAGAATAAAATATCAGAGGAATTTTTTTCATGTCTAGCACATGTCATAAGCAGAAATTCCTGATGGCTCCCCCAGATCTCCTTGACAGTTTCTGTCCCATTACATGCCAAACCAGAAAATATCAGAAAGAAGAAATCTTCAAGGAAGCCAGTGTCAGTGACCCAGAGACTAAATCAGGTTGTTGAAGGTGGTTCACTGAACACCCACAGCCACATGGTTGTTAATGTGCTCCCACCATGGTGCTCTCTGTCTCACCATCCTTCCCTCTGACCCTGACTTGGAGCTCTCACATCTGGTTTCCTATCCCACAGCAAGCCCTTGACAGCTGAGCTCCTCCATCTACAAATGACTCCATCTTCCCCTTCCTCCCTGCCCACTCATACTGAAAAACTTTTGCACAACTACTGCTTTCCGTAGTTTTGCAAGCTATCTCACCATGTCTCAGTTTTTGCACAGCTTCCCTGTCTCTATTGAATTGCGGTGAAAAATCTAGACCCTACAATTTCTATAAAGATTTGTAGGGACGGCATGTTTATTCAGTGCTGGACACACGTAAGGGATTTTCTTTCCCTTTCAAAGGACATGCATGTCCCTGAAAACTCCCGATCCTTTTTTATTACTCTAGCTAATTTATAGCTAGAATAGCATAGAATTTCACAATAGGTTCATGCATATTCATTCTTCTGATTTCACATTACACTTACAGCTAGTTACACTTGTACTCAGTTTTTGTCAGAAAGTACAGAGAGAACTCCTGGGTCACTCTGTGCTGTCTGTTTCAAGGTCTGAAGAGTCTTTCTTATGTCTTATCTCTTTAGCTTGGAAATTTGCATTCTTTCTCCTTATCTGGGGCAGTTTTGCTAGTGCTGCAGTTACCAGACTAAACAGCATATTTTACTTATGTTAGCAAGCTCAAAGTGACACATTTCACATAAATCCAAATGAATTTCTACCTTGTTAAATTTTTACTCTGTCTCACTATCTTCTGAGGGCCTTGCTTGAATTTTAAAACAGTTCAGGAAGCAAGCCCTGATTTCTTAGACAGGTTACAGCCTTCCTTTTTTTTTTTTTTTTTTAATAAAGCTACCTAGATATAATTTAGCTACCAGGCTATTATTTATTTATACATGGCTGTATTTAGCTATTTAAAGCTAAAGTGCAACAATAAATACCTTTGCAATTACACTGTTTGGAAGAACATAGGCATGGTCTAGTCAATAGCAATGTGTACATGTGTCTGCCTAGCTGAAGGTTATTTCCTGTGAGTATTTGATGCAGGCATATGGTCTCCTTTTCATTTCTGCTCCCATCTGCACAGTAACATCCTGATGAGTCAAAGAAGAGAGAAGATTTTTCAGTTCTTGCAAGAATTTTCTCTGGAAACCAGCAGGTTATAAAACAGTACTATGCAAACAGCCCAGAGCATATACACAATTTTTTCTAGCCTAATGGAATTACAAAACATCAGCTGCAAAGGATGTTCTTGTTTCGCAAGATGTCACTCTGACATCTTTGTCAGGATGGCTTTTTAAGTCTGTGTAACTATATTAAAAACCTATGACTTAGATTCTCAGTGGAATCCAAACTAAAGATTTTAGTCTAGAAAAGGTAAAATGAAGAGAAGAGCAAGGAAAAACTGGCTGTTTCATACATCTCAAATAATATCACAACTGTTTCAATAGTGTATAACATACCCTGCTGTTTTGCCATTTTCTTATTAATTTTATGACTCACCAGTAATATCAAGAACCTACATGAAGATGGAAGAGATTATTTCAGTTTGCATGGAGGAAGAGTTTTTAAGTATCACAGATTTTGAGTGGTACAAATTGGTCTTGAAGGTGATACTTGAGTAGCTGATTTGTTAGGGATTTAGTCTGTGATATAAATATATATGTATATATAATTCTATGCTAATATTCATATGGAAATTGAACATAAAAATCAAACAGGAAGTCTAAGAAGAAAAGAGATTTTAGGGATTGACCTACCCATGGGTGTGTCTTGTCAACAGCACCATCTCTCTTTTGTACATACATGACTATTTTTACAATCTACTGTTCTGTTTTATTTCACAGAATATTCTAGCTTCCTGATTTAGATTTAGTTTCAATTCTAAGTCCTTTACCCATTTTACTCTGAACCCATATAGACATTTTCCATCTACACGTTCATATCTATTGCTCATTATGGGTTGAATAGTCACATGTGATTTTTTTGTATATTTCTACTATTTACATTTGTGGTCTCTGATTCTTACACCAGAAAAACCATTAATAGCTGACTCATTTTTTCTACAGCCTCCATAACGCTAGATTTTGTAGAATTATGGTTGCAAAAGACCAAGCATCCTAAGTTCAACTATTTTTTTTTTTAATTGCTCTCTAAGTGATTTTTAGAATTCCATAGTATGGGCAGGTATACACATATACACATACTCAAGCATGGGAACATATTGTTCATGGGGACCATGTTCCTTCTTCTAGTGTTTTGAATAAGTAAAAGACCACCATAAGGAAGTGTCTTTTTGTACATACAAGTACTGTTTATTAGTTTCCTATTAGTTGTTCTAAAAAGGCATTTGGAAATGTTTGGAAATTATTTCCACTAATTTACATATGAATAGAAGACCTTAAACTCTGATAGGTTCAGCGTCTTGCTTCATGCCCAATACTAGTTCACAAGCATGAAAAGTTAAAACAGAGCTGGACTTATTATCTGCTAAAACCCAAAACTTAAAACATAGTTTTTCTTCTTCTGTGACAAGAAATTTCCTCACCTACAAGAAAAGACAAAAAGAATAATTTTCAGAAAGAATGTAGCTGACATAAGAACAGTTCTAAATGTTTTGCTTGTTTATTGAGAGGATTTTGTATTGTCATATGAAATCGTAGACTATTAACTTGGTTGTGATTATGGCTTCAATTTGTCCTTCATCCATATTTTAGTAAGTATTTCACAGATTAGTGACTCCTTGAACTTCCTAAATCAATGCTAAAATGACTACACTTAATAATCTATCTCAATAAAAGGGTTACTTTCAAGTTATGGTGTAAAGGTGGTTGACAGATGGTGGTCTTTATCAAGGAAATTTTTACTTGTTTATCTTATATTTGCACACCTAGCTTCTACAGCTGAAACTGTACCAACAACAGAAATAAAGTTTAAAATATAGACTGTGTGTCTGAGACTAGTTCTTCTACATGAGCAAACTGACACTGCTGGAATTTCTGAATATCACTCTGGTGTTTGATGTATGATTCAGTGTGATAAACAGGATTTTGCAGTTTCAGCCCATCAGTTTTAAATTCTACTGCCCTTCTTTTTTCTGAGTAGCGCTGTCATTTAGTTGAATTGTTCTTACTGTGATCATCAATTTAAATGTTTTCAAATGGTTTATAGGTCAAGAATTAGACAGCATGACTATGACAGAGTTTGTTCTAGTTATGCCAAACCCTCCAGATACTGTCCACATGTGAGAAAGTATGTGATAAAAGCTTTACCCTTAGAAGTTTCACCTGGCAATACCAATGCCTCTCTACTATCACAGGTCAAAATACACCAGACCTAGCTGCAATATTAAACTCAAAATATGGTAGTTTGAGCTAATTTCTCCAATTATAGCAGATGCAATTTTTTTCTACCATATCTGTAGACTTTTATTTTAAATTAATCCCTCAGAATTCTTCTGTACAGGAGTAAGCTATGTTTCTGTGCACCCCAACATTATCACTATGTAAATAAATCCTACCAAAGGAAGACATGTTCACACTGAAATTTTCTTATTGATAATGTGTCAAATTAATAAATGTCTGCTGAAGATATGAAATTTGATAAACTTACATAAATATGGAATATTCATTATTATAATAGCAGGATATGTGTATATTTAATTTATAAATCATAATTTATCATAGTCCTAAAAACTCATTAAAATGTAATTAATTTAACTTAGATAATTTACATTCTTCTAGAAAAAAATAAAGGAGACAAATAGAGCTATTTCAGTAATATTTATATGGCAGCGCAGTACATGATTTTGTAATCAACCTTGTAAAAGAGTTTAGGTTCAGAAGTCTGGAACATCATTTGTAAGATAATTCTAAGCCTGAGATTCAGGTAAAAGATTAAAAAAAAAAGCCTTTTGGTCATGGAGTTAACTAAATTGAATTTCCACAGTCTTGTAGTTGTCTCAGATACTTAGTGAGTCTAGTAATATTTCTTGTCATAGACCTTGTATTTAGAATCAAATAACTATCTAAAACAAATCAGCTTTTCTTTTTAACCTTTTTCTAACAGAGTTGCAATGCAAAGCTTGAAAAGATGAACTTAAAAGATTGATTTTTTTAATACAAGAAATTTAAAAAATCCTCCTCTGACTACTTTTTTAAGCAAGTCATATGACTTTTCGATAATTTTGGATGAATTATTTCTAAATACTGAGGTCTGGCATTTATATTACAAATTTTGTCTCTCTAATAACATCATTAGATGATCTGCCAAACTTTTTCTTTGTCAGAGACATAGACTTATTAATATTATTCATGTAAAGGACAACAGGATTCTCAATGCAGTATTCTGATAATAATTACTTGTCTGGTTTCTTGGAGGTAATGTATTTTATAGCTCAGAGAATGTACCAATCTACTGGAAAATCCATATATATACCAACATTTATGTATATTTCTCATATGGTTATAGGAGTAGCAATGGTTCAAATAAATGAATTAATTTTCCTATTTATAGCTAAATTAAAAAGCAAAATCAGGATGACCATGAAATCATAGAATGGAGAGGGACCTCAAGGGTCATCTAGTTCCAACCCTTCCTACCCCTGCTATCAGCAATGTTGTCACACGCTGACTGGATCAGGTAGCTCAGAGACCCATCCAGCCTGGTTCTACTGCCAGGAATGAGGCATCCACAACATCTCTGGGCAGCTCAGTGCAATGCCTCACCACCTTCACAGTAAAGAATTTCTTCGTAAAATCTAATCTAAATATCTACTCTTTTAGTTTAAAAGCATTCTTGTTTTTCTATGACTAGATTTTACCTGTGTAAAAAGTTGCTCTCTTTTTATAAAACCTTTAAATAAAGGTCTCCAATACAGTCTCCCTGAAAGCATTTCTTCTCCTTACTGAAAACTCCAATTCTGTCAGCATTTCTTAGCAGCAGAGGTGCTCAAGCCATCTTCAAGGACTTTATCTGGACTCATGCCAAGAAGTTCACATCTTTCCTGTGCTGGGACCCCAGAGCTGGATGCAGTGTTCCAGATATGGAGCAGAGGGGCAGAATCCCCTCTGCTGACCTGCTTTGGATGCAGCCCAGGATACAACTGGCTCTCTGGGCTGCCAGCGCACATTTTTGTCTCATGTCTGACTTTTCATCAATGAGAAACTCCCAAGTGCTTCTCTGCAGGGCTGGTTCCAATGTCTTCTTCTCCCAGTCTCTCTGGTATTGCCCCAGCCTAGGTGGCAGTACCTTGGACTTGCCCTTGCAGAACTTCGGGAGATTCTTGTGGACACACTTCTCAAGCTTGTCCAGGTTTCCCCCTGGATGGCATCCCTTCCTTCTGTTTTGTCCCCTATATCTCACAGTGTTATGTCATCTGCAAATGACCTCACTGTCTGTGTAATTGATAAATATATTAGCCAGCACAAGTTCAAGACAGAGTCCTGAGGGACAACACTCATCACCTTGAGGGACACCTATCATCACCAGCCTCCAACTGGACACAGAGCCACGGACCACAAATCTCAGGTTTTTTTGATACAGGCATCCTGTTTAAACCACCAAGGAAAAGGGAGTCTTAGATATCACAGGCAATCTAACCATAGGAAAATTCTTCTTACAGAGGATGTATAGAAAAATGCAGAAGCAGACTGGGATCAGAAGACCTAAGGTGCTTTAAATGAAAAGATTTAAAAGTTAAAGATGCTGTAATTATTCCTTACTAAACTAATATTTGCTGAACTCATTTCCTCTATAGCTTTATTCCATAGACAGAGCATTTGTACCATGACATAGTGGCACAGAGACTCCATAAAGTAGCTGTTTCACTAAAAACTAAATAAGCAGTATTTACCTTGAGAAATGTGGCAGTTCACCTCATCTAGGAAAACCAGTTCTCAAGAAAGTATTTACAAGGAAGACTTTTGTCTTTGAATTTCTGTGAAAAAAAAATCAGTTAATTAAATAATGAAAAATAAAAGTTTTTATTAGTCTTTAAAAGGAAGAAATAGCTGTGATCATTTAAATCTAAATAGCAAAAACAAGGACTGCCAGCAAATATAATCAATGTGCAAGCATTGACTCTACAAGCAGTGCATGAATGGTTTTTAGCCATTCAGAAACAGAAGAAAGCTAAATCCACTTCCCCAAAGGCTCATTAAAGTACATCTGTGCTCAGGGCAGTTCAGTAATTATGTGATAGGAATAACTTCTATGATTATAATACATAATGACCACCTACAAACTTTTGGCATTACAGTAGTAGCAAAAGCACAGCCAAGGGGAAGAAACTGGATGTACTGCAAAAAAAAAAAAAATCTCCTTTAGGTTATAAAATTTTACTGGCCAGTAATCACTAGGATAAGAAATCTAACTAGTGTGTGTTTGCTTTTATTTCTAACATAATCAGTAATTACAATTTTGTTTTGATCTTACTTTCTCTTTCCAACCACTTCCTATTTTCCATATCTGAATACAGCACCTAAAGCCTGTTAATGTTCTGCATTCCTTGAAAGGATACATAAAAGATTATGTGATCCATTAGAAAAAAAAAAAAAAAAAAAAGCAAACCTGTGCAAGTTATAATCGGTAGCTCCATTTACGATTGCTCTGATGGGAATTGCAAAATTATATGGAATAGTGTGGATGATTCCTATTTTATCTTGGTTTATACTTCTGATTTGGTTTAGTAATTCAAGAGAGGAGGAAAACACAAATTGGTCCTAACCAGTTCATCAATTTTGTCCCTGCTGCTAATTGCTCAATTACTTCATTTTGTAGAAATTACTTTCTAGTTTCAGGTCTGTTGCTACCTCAGATTCTTACAGATTTCAGAGCTAGCAAAAGATTTCTGCTAACAAGTACTCTCTTTAATGTAGTTGTTATGATAGAATGCAATGAAGCTTTTATATTTGTATACTACTCATATTTATTTTGTGTAATATACCAAGGAAAGCTTTTGTATCTGGGCATTCTCTGACAACAGAAATACTGCATAGAGACACCCAGACAAACAGACATCAAACTCATTAGCTTTTTTTTTTCTTTTAAAAATCATTGCCAGAAAGATCTGTCTTGTTACAGTACTTAGCAAAGTTTGCTGTGGTAGGTTGGATCCTTACTTTACAGAACCTCACCCCACCTGACATTTAGAGTAGAGAAAGCCCTCCGACCAAAGGGAACTTTACGAATACCCAACATTGCTGAGCCTCTAAAAGGAAGAGTCCTTGCTGAGACTACTTAGTTAACAGTTGTCTTCTGCAGGTTATGTGTACAAGGAATCAATTAATCTCAGAAGCTGTGATGCTGTATTAATAGGTAAAATATTTTATACTGCTTCTCACCTGACCTTATTTCTTTGAATGTAGGGGAATATAAAGCAAAACATATTAAAGATAAAGCACTTTTTACTATATTCTGTACTTTTATATTGTTTGATTACTTCTGCTAAAACTTGGTTATGTGATATGCAAATGTACAAAGTTTTTCTATGCCTTAAAGAAATTCAAAACAAATCCATGGCTGGTAAGCCCTATTAATCACAGTTTACAGCTGAGGAAGCTCAGATTAAAGAAAATAAATTCCCAAAGTCACATGAAAAAATTTTAAACAGGCAGGAAGGAGATGTAGATCTGCATCTGAAAGAGCACTATAAAACATATGTCCTTCTCTGGTCAATCTTTAAGAAAGCCTGTTGTCAGAATTTCCTTCTACAAAACAAATAGTTTATAATTAAATAGTTTTACATAAGATTCCTAAATCGAAATGAAAACTTACACTGGAATATGCAAAGAAGTAATGACTGACATTTTGGTGCCTTTGATCCTTTCTGGATGGAGTCATTGAAAAGTTAAATTGACACTGCTGCCTATAGCATCCTTCCATCCTGTTCTTCCTGTTCCTAAGTCTCACTGAGTTCTCCAGCCCTGATCTAACCTGAAAATCAAACTGCAAATAGAAGCACATGCCTAAACATTAACAGCAAGTTAGTCTTCATGAAGTCTTACTATTAAACCTTTAGAAAAATCTCTGCTTTTTATTGCAACATATTTGAGCCAAAATGCAGCTACAAAGCACACACAGTAGCAAGACAAACTGTGGATTGTGTTCAGAAGAATGTGGTCCAGCTCTATATCCTTGCTTGAAATATTGAACTATATGCAAACTAAACATGGCATGCAAGCACATATTTACATAAACACATGCATTATAAGCTTAAGAAACAGAGAGCTTGCTTGTCAACAATTAGCAAAGAGATACAATGTATCTTGGTTAAATGTGGTGGATGGAGTACATAGAAGCTAAGTGTGAATGCAATTAAGCTGAGGTCTATGAAGTGCCATGTTCTCACAGATTTCCTTCATCTGACTTCCACTGATTTCAGTGAGGTTGACACGTAATTGTCTTCTCCTAAAGCAAACTACATTGTATAAGAATCTGAAAGAGAAACTTGTTTAATCAAAATAACATAAAATGTTGGTTTGCATCAAATACAGTCTTACTGAGAAAACAATTCAGTACAGAGTTAAGTAATTTCCTACCTAAGATAGCAGTTAATCGTGCCATCCATTTTAATTGAGTTTACATGTGTAACTAAAGTATAGTCATGTACTAAAGAATAGTTACATGCTTGAAAAAATCCTTTTGTGAGTTACACTGAAAGCAAATCACATTGGATGGGTTTCTTTCCAGTAAGCAGATGTAGATCCATTTAAATTTGTTTTAGTTTAAGAGATGAAATCAAGTGTGTAATTTCCTTCCTAACTGTAGTGATATGATCCTATTGAGATATTTAGGAGGAAATTTATCTGAATATCTTGAAAAAACACAGAGAGATCAAAATTCAGTCTTGCATTTTTTTAATTAATTAATACCAAAGCTCTCAAAGTCCTAGTAAAAAGCCATAAAATAAATTAGTAAAATAGCTAAATTAGTATGTGATCTATTTGATGACATAGCATATTGCAGCTAATGAACAATCTGTTCTTTGTTTTGAATCCTCACAGAAAGGAGGTCAAGAGGGAAGAAATCAATCGTTTAATGAAACAAATTCTCTTTTTATTGAACTGTTTTACTAGTCTTCTTATTTTACTGTTTTTCTATAATTATTACCAAGAATGATGAAAACATGTACTGGTTTTGACTGGGATAGAATTAATTTCATTCACAGTAGTGGTTTTGGAGCTGCGTTTTGGATTTGTGCTGGAAACAGGGATGTTTATGCTACAGAGCAGGGCTTACTCAGAGCCAAGGCCTTTACCGTTCCTCACCTCACCCCACCAGTGAGAGGGCTGGGGATGCACAAGGAGTTGGGAGGGGACACAGTGAGGACAGCTGACCCCAAGTGACTCAAGAGATACTTACACTGCAGGACATCATCCTCAGCATATAAATGTGGGGGAAGGTTGGTGCAGGGCTGCTGCTTGGGGACTGGCTGGCCATTAGGCAGTTGGCAAGCAACTGTTTTCATTTACATTGCTTGTCTTTTTTGAATTTTATTTCTCTCTGTTATTTTCTTTTAAATTAAATTACTATTTTTATTACTACTATTATAATTATTATCACCCTTATCATTATGTTCTATCAATTATTAAGCTGCTTTTATCTCAAATAATAAATTTTTGCACTTTCACCCTTTTGTTTCTCTCCCCACAACCGACTGGGAATGAGTGAGAGAATGGCCGTGTGTGGATTAGCTGCTGGCTGGAGTTAAACAGTACCGAGAATATTAAAGAAAGAGATGTTTTATATGGAAACCAAATATGAATAGCTGTTCTTTAAAAAAAATCCTCTATAACCAGAGTAAACTTCTTACTAACCTGGTAGTAAAGTGACAGGACTCAGAAGTTTTTGTTTTTTTTTTTTTGTTACAATTCTGAAAAAAAATCCTGCTATTTATTTTTGCTGTTTTAAAAAGACCTATGCATAATGTTGAAAACAAAAGAAATGTGGAAATTAAAAGTCTGTATTTTTAAAATTTCTTGTCCAAAGAAGATACAGCTGAGCTAAGAAGTTAAATATTTTTATATTGTATGATACAAATGTGGGGTGGAAAATAAATCCCCCCAGCAAGGTGATTCTTAGCAACTGTGCAAATAAATGTAAGGCAGGAATAAAAAATTCCAAATCTGGAGAAAAAGATATTGGACAGCAATTTCTTATTGAAGGTGCTCCCAGAATGTTACACCACAAAGAAAGTTTTGAAATTAAAATAAATAAAAAGCAAGCAAACACTTGTTTTCAAACAACACCACAGTGGGGAAGTAATTACATTAAATAGTAACTGTGGACTCCAGACAAAGACGTATAGGAATAATCACTGTTTCCTGTGCAACTGATATGGATCGCAGGCAGCAATCAGACAGAGCTAAAGAAGTGAGTCACTTGAAAAAGCCACACAGAGCAGGCTGTACCCTCACAGGGCCAATTATTAGAAGAGAATTTATTGACTTTTTAGAGAAACTAAATATGCTTTTAATAGAAAGCATTTTAGCCTTGTGTGTCATAGTCCACCCAATGAATTTGTAGACCCACTTTTTAACTTTTTTCTCTGTGGTAAGACAAGTCCCATGTCATGATACCATGAAACTAGAGAATGGAAAACAATATTCTTAGATAAGAACAAAGTTATAGAATGAAACTTTACATATATAAACTCTAGATTTTATCTAGTAATTTATGGAAACTGTTAAGAATCTGAGACACATGGTTATAAAATGTATGTTGCTTAGAAGCTGATAATGAGCAGTATACTTTTTTTAACAATGACCTAAATCCATATGAAACTGGCAAAACTCCATTATGTTATTACTACTTCTGTTGTAGCAGATTTTCTGATGTTTTTAATGTAGAAGTTACCATTACTGACACTAATAGATTGTTTTGTTATAAACACACATAAATAAATGGGCAGGGAAAGGGATAGTGTTTATTTTTGCTTTCACATATATTTAGTGTGCAGTGCAGTCCTGTATAATAAAAGATTCAGAATCCAAGTAGGTATCCAGTGGAATATCCCTCAGAGCAATACACTGCAGCAACAATAACCAAACTGGCTGGTGTAAAAGTATCCCAATAATGTGTACATAAGCTACACATTGGGTTCTTGTAGACAAACCTAATCCCTTTATATTTACATTTATGTGGATACAGGAAGCAAAACATTTTTTAAAGTGTATAATTCCGAGCAACAGAATCTCCCAAAAAGTAATACAATCAAATCAGAATATGTATTTATTATCTTCTTTTAAGTCTGTATCTTACGTAGAACCAGTTCAAGAATTATCGAATAAAAATTCAATGGGAAGATTCAACACCAATTTGAAAGCTTTAACACTACACTTCCCAGCTGGAATATGAGAAGTATGAGGCTACAGATTGGCATCATAAGGATGGATTGCTTATATATTACAGAACTCACAAGAATTATATTCTTTTCACTTACATTTAGTGCTAGGTGAAAAGGTCATAACTGGTGATGACAGCGTCCATAAACTATGAGTTATAGTCCAAAGTTTTCTTGTTCATCCATTCTCACATCTTCAGGATGGTATTCTCTGCACTGCTGCAGGTGGCTGTATATATATCCTTGCCATAAAATGTCAGGAGATACATGATCAGTTCAACCAGAGGCATGGGTTGATGGCACTGCCAATACAAAGCAGACATAAATGCCTGTCTGCTAGGCTGGTTTATATCCTAAAAGCTGATAAATCTACCTGAAGGAAACCAACAGTTTTGGTTGCAGCAGTAGAAGTCTTTTATAGAAAAGATGGGCTAAAAGTAAGAATTTTTAATTTAACATAACAAATCAATAATTAGTAAGTGATTTTACTTGTTTTAGAAAGTCTTTCTATATAGTGTCTTACTTTTTGTATACCAGATGGTTTGAGCTGCTATTTTTTGTTGTTGTTGTTGTTGCTGTTCTCACCAATGTTTTGAAAGTTTGATTTAACATTGGAGTTTCAGACAAATTTTAGTTAGTCCCTTTACACACATTTTTTTTCCTTTGATCCAGATGCCTAGTGATGTAAATAGATATAGCTCAATCCCAGCTAATAAAGCCCTGTGGATTTACATCAGCTAAATGTCTGTCACTTAGGTTTTAGCAAGAGTTTATAATGAAATATTCCAAAACTGCAAACAGTAGAATATTCAAACATGAACAAAAATTACTACAAGGCTTTCAACTACTACTAGCTTTCAAAAGTTACTACAAGGCCACTGAGAGGCAATAGTAGACTCTGTTCACTTAGAGTCTTCTCATACTGTGAAGTAAAATAAATTAATTTGATGGAGATTCCTGGTGTTCCTTGCAACTGAAGTACCTAACAATGTGTATGTTTTCTGTACTGCACCACAGCTAAATATGCCAATTTCTTTCCACCAGGTAAGTCATCATTTCTCTTTGCTTGAACAAACTTCACAGGTTAAACTTATGTGTAAAAGGGGTTTAGAGTCAAATCACTGAACCTATTGTCCATCTCATCCTTTAACCAATCTTTTCTCTGAATCAGGGGCAGATGGACCATGCAGGAGGTTGATGGCAAAATCCCAGAGTCTGGAGCATGATGTGTGTTGGAACCTGAACTGACATAATATTAAATGAAAAAAATGTTAATTTGCATCATCCCAGTAGAATACTCCTCCCGTTTTAGGTTAATGTACTCTGCTTCCACTTTCAGTGGGAGACCCATCAGAAGTATGGTGCTCTCTGGGATCCCTGTGAGTTTCTCTGTCCATAATCTGAAGATTAAGGTGGTCGATGCCCCCATTCTGCTACCTGTGTGGTCTAGCTGAAATCAAATAGCTTATGCTACTAAGCCATTTAGACAAGCACATTGAAATCATCTGAGAAATGCCTCTGCAGAAGAATGATTTTCACTGAATCTAAAATTTTCCAAAGAGAAAGATTTATGTTATCAGAAACATTTAGAGAGATTTCAAAAATCAGTAATGTGGGTTTGAAGTCTAATGTGTCATTGGGTTCAACTCCATGATATTGAAGGTGTCTTCCAACCTAATGATTCTGTGATTTTTATTTATATGTGATATCTTCAAGATTATACTCAGTTTCTAAACAAGTTAGCAATACTACTTTTTATTTTCTTCATTTTACAACCAAAAGTTTCACAACACTTTATATAATTGGGGGAGTACCGTGATAATTTTTTCCAGAAAGCTTGATTTATATACTCAGAATCTGCAATTTTCCATTATTTCTCTTAAAGAAATGTATTACCCATGATAGTCAAAACTAAAACAGGTGAGAATTCATGTAGAATTGGAGAAAAACACTGAAACATTTCAAAGTAAAACACAATAAAAATGCTTCAGGGATTCCAAAATTTTGTGAGTAGTTTTACTCAAATACAAGATGTGTAAAATAATCCCAATAAGGAAGATAAGCTGTATACATTCAACTTTACTTACGGAGAAAAAAAAAAAAGAAATTAAGCTGACCAAGGGCCTTATAAAAGTTACTATTGATTTATTTGCTTGCAGTTCTGAAGTAGACAGTGTTCTCGGACTTTTATTTGCCAATTTGTCACTCTAGCCCATGCCCAATGTCACAGGGTTTTCCAGGTGAATGTAAATGTTTCAACTCTCATTTATACCCCTATCATTTCAACCTTCTCAGCTGGTATAAAAGGCTTCTTATAAAAGGTAAGCAGATTATATTAACCTATGCCTATATTAATCTAAAAACTTATCCAGTGACTGAATAAGGTTTTTAGGTTAATATTCATCTGAGGACCTTCAGTATACTCTCTGTTTTGTACTTGGAAGACAAGTTATATTCAGGCAGGACATACAGACATGATAAAATGTGTATTTTTATGGCTGACATAGAAATCAAAAGCTGTGAATGTGTAGCAAATGCTGCTTGTGAGAGTCATGCAGATTCATCTGTAGTTCTGGCTCCATGTTCTGTGACTGAAGATGCAATCATTTGGCCTCTCTTCAACAGGCATCTGAGGTCTTTTAACTAAAACTTTCTCATGGTCCAATCATGCTCATTTATTTTTCAATTTATGTTGTATTCATTGTTCTGATTTCAAAGTAAGCATTTTTGTTACTAAATATATATGTATTTATCAATCAGAGAGTCAGAAATTACAAACACCACAGATGGTGATCATGCTGACATGTCATTGATCATAATAACTGCATACACAAAACTGTCTTTAGCACTGATATCTTAAATCAGTTGTTTACACGCAGTTCCGTGGAGCTAGTCTATGTGGTTAGGACTGATGTCTGTGTCTCTGATGGTCTCAGTCAGAGATCAGGCTTATCCCCAGTCCTGGCTAGCTGGGTCCTAGACAAGTGGAGACTGGACAATGTGATGTGCAACTACAAGAAGGGTGGTAAGGAAGATCTGGGGAATTACAGGCTTGTCAGCCTGACCTTGGTGCCTTACAAGGTCATGAAACAGATCATCTTGAGTGCCATCATGAGGCACATACAGGACAACCAAAGAGTTAGCTTGTGATTAGGAAAGGAAGCTTCTGCCTGACCTTGATCTCTTTTTATGGTCTGGTGGCCACCCTAAAGGTTGAAGGCAAGGCCTTGGATGTTGTCTACCTGGAGTTCAGCAAGGCTTTTGACACCATCTCCCACAGCATTTTCCTGGAAAAGCTGGCAGCCCATGGCTTGGAGAGGAGCACTCTTTGCTGGGTTAGAAACTGTGGTAATCACGTATCCTCTGAAGAGAGAGAGATTGCTTTTCCAGGATTTTTCTGGGAAGCTGTGAGAAGCTGTGAGAAAGCTCAGAGAAAAGAATGAGAAACAATTAATATCTTCACTTATTGCATCTGTTGTTGTGCACATGTGTAATGTGTTATGGAGATTTGTTTACTAAAGGGTGATTTCTTAATTGGCCAGTGGTGATGGTGTTTGGACTTCAATCAACCAATCTGGTCTGTCTGTTTGGACTGTCTGTAAGAGCAAAGTGTGTTTCTTAGTAGTATAGTAGTATAATAAAGCAATTGATCAGCCTTCTGCAATCATGGAGTCAATGCTAATTATTACCCAATGGGGACCTCTGCTGTGATAAGAAACTGCCTACACAGCCAGGCCCAGAGAGTGGGGCTGCATCCAGGTGAGGTCCACTCACCAGTGGTGTCTTCCAGACATCAGCATTGGGACGAGTCATGTTTGATATCTTTATTGATGATCTGGATGACAGGATTGAGTGCACCATCTCTAGGTTCATGGATGTGTGGGAGTGTGAATCTGCTGGAGGATTGGAAAGCTCTGCAGAAGGTTCTGGAAAGACTGGATCAATTGGCTAAAGTTCAACAAAGCCAAGTGCTAGGTCCTACACTTGGGTCTCAACAACCCCATGCAGAACTGCAGAGCTGCAGGCTGGGTGCAGAGTGTTTTGGACTCTGCCCAGCAGAAAAGGACCCAGGGGAGCTGGTCAACAGTGCCTGAGTATGAGTCAGGAGTGTGCCCAGCAGACCAGTGGCATCCTGGCCTGTATCAGCAATAGTGTGGCCAGCAGGACCAGGGCAGTGACTGTCCTTTTGTACTTGGCACTTTTGAGGCCATACCTCGAGTTCTGCATCGAGTTCTGGGCCCATCATGACAAAAAACATATTGAGGTGCTAAAGCAAGTCCAGAGCTGGTGAAGGGTCTAAAGGGTAACTCCTATGAGGAATGGCTGAGGAAGCACTAGTTTAGTCTGGAGAAACGGAAGCTTAGGGGAGACCTTGTCACTCCCTATAATTCCCTGAAAGGAAGTTGTAACCAGATGGGCGTCAATCTCTTCTTCCAGGCAGCTAGAGACAGAAGAAGAGGACACAACCCCAGCCTGCACCAGGGCATCTGGTTTTCTCTTGACCTACTTATCTTAGTTTTGCTTCTTACTTCCTATGCATTTCCTCCATATTTACAGTTACTTCTGCTTATTTTGCTCTTCTTTCTCTTGTAAAGTTTGCTATTTAGCCTGTTTCTTAACACTGTTTCAGTATAACTGTATAAGTTATTTGCTCCCTTAGTGGTGAAATTGCTCTCATAACTAAACACATGGTGTATTTACAAGGTATATGACTATGCTATTGCAGCATACATATTGCTGTTTCCACTAGTATAGCACTTTGCTTTCAAAGCAAGTGATTGTATTGACAATGGTGAGAAAGGTACACAGTGTTGCATTCTTTTCCCCAGAGCCCGGCTAAAGGCACTGCTTCTCAGCCAGACCGGGGTTGCCACTGGTTTGGAGGCTCAAGTGCTGAGCCTCTGCGTGGGCTGCCGCGTTCTGTAATCGATACTGGGATGAGGTAAAGAGGCGAAGGAGGCACACCCTGCCCTGCGGTTGGCTGGAGAAGGTGTATTGCCGCGTGGTGCTGCGGTGGAGAGCAGCAACCACTCCAAGCACCTGCATGGACAAGATGGTGGTGGAACAAAGTGACACATGGGGTTTTATAGGGGGCGGGCAGACACAGGTGGAAGCCCCCTCGCCCAATGGGGACAGGCAACGGGGGAGTGATGTAGACCGCTGCAACCAATGGGAACATGACAATGGTGTGTACAGGGTTCCGGGACGAATAGGGATATGAGGATGGAGTAACAGACACAGAACTCTCAGGAATGGACAGGGGGCTGGCCACAAGACTGGCATGGGAATGCTTCAATGGCACGTGACCCGAAGCGAACCATCACGGGGGATATGGGGGTACATAGAACCAGCTAACTAACAGTTATCAGAACCCCTAATCTGAACCAAGCCTGGGATGGAACAAAGGTACTTACAGTTTTTAAGTTTCACAGGCCACATTTGTGTTGCCATGTGAATGGCACAAAATCATGTTATTTACGATTACCTAAAAAAATATTTGAGTGCCATCTCAATTTCATGCAACAGTTCTTCTTTTTCTTCTTTTTTTTTTTTTTTTTTTTTTTTTTTGGCTGCTGAACTATAAAGATATTCTGCCTAAGGTATCCACAGTCTAGCCTTTCCTATTCTGTCTCCTGTAATTTTATCTCCACATTTTCATCTGCAGTCGAGATGCAGAAAACTAGTGTAGCAGATAATATTCCAGTCCCACACCCCATTTCCATTTTAACCAGATAATCCTACATATTCATCCCTTTTGCCCCAAAGAACCACACTGCACAGTTACGGAGATTTTAAGAACTTTCATCTGTTGCTTCAGAGTTCCTTTAAAGGTTATTGCTGCTTGCTATGAAAGAGTTTGAATGAAAATGTGTTCTTAAAGAACTTGTCAATTTTGGCCTAAATTCTTATGGTCAGCATCTGCCATAGGTGTTGCCATGCCAATGAATGCTTGATGCCCAAGTAATCACCTCTTACTTATTACTGAAAAAACTATAACATCCCTTTAAACCATGTATTGTATCATTGCTGTTGTGTTCTTCTATCATTGCTGTTTCGGGTTTTTTTCTGTGCATTTGTAACAGATGAGTCTGACATTGCCCAATGTTCTGTCTCTGCTCTATGTGTCTTTATAAACTGGTTTCTGATGCTTTGAAGGGAGCTACTATATAAAATAATAATGAAGTGCATGTTCATCTTAAGATTTTAAATTCAATTCAACAAGTATCTCAAAGAAATCTTGTGTAAGTGAAAATCTTATTTTCATTTGGATAATTATCAAAATTGCATCACCTCTTCTGTCTGGTCATGCTTATCCTATAAAATTCTGACATCTCAAATGTCTTTATTAATGATCAAGCACATAAGATTTTATTACATTGTGTTGCAAGACTCATGCAATGACTTGAATAAGTCTCAGTCTGAAGACATAAGTAATTCTGAGGAAGATAATTCTGCAAAATGGATACACCTCTAGAAGCATGAGTGGGGCTTGGTTAAAATTAAAAAAATAAGTGTGAGATCAAGTCTCTTTTCTACCAAGTTATCCTTGCAATTTTTCATCAAGTGAGTTTTGTTGATAGGATACAGAGGAGTATATTCAGGTGGTTTAGGCAAATCTCCAGTAGTCTTGTAATAACACAAAGTCCAAATCCAAAAAAAAAAAGGACAGAAAAAGAGGATTAGAAACAATATGCTACAGAGGAGAAGATGACAAAATGGAGAGGGAGGATGTAAGATATAATTCTTTATGCCCAGATGCACAGGGGCAATAACCATGAGAGGCTGCAGAGTGAAATAACAGCAAGAGCAAGTTCAACAGCTCAGGAAGCAATCCTGTGGCCATTGCTGCTTACATGATTGAGTTCACGTTTGAGGTTTTTCAAGGATTCACCATGGGTTCAAAATAGAAAAAACATAGGTGACAGTATTTAAATGTCATCAGTCCATTTCATTGCTTGCTCAGTAGCTACTCCTTTGGTGCATCCCCTATTCTTTCTTTCTGGTAATAAAGGAATGATGTAAATTAATTAGATGTTAAAAACCAACTCCCTATTTAGAGACTCAAAAGAAATGATCAAAATAGAAAAGCTAAGAATATGATTCCACATAAGGCTTATTCTTATTCTGAAATATGAAATGGGTCTGGATTCACTGTCAGTGAAATCACCATAATCAATAAATAATATTTCATATTGACACAAAACCTTCCACACAGAAATAAGAATTATGGGAGTCAAACTGTACAACTGTATGTGAAGTATCCTTTATATTTGCTGTCTGTTCACAGAGATGTACATCAGCAAGAAAAAGAATATTTCTCCTTTGGAAAATTGCAAAAAAAAATTAAAATTAAACATTCTGCTTCTCTCTCTTTCTCTTCCTTCCTATTCTTCCTTCCCCTCTCCCAACTCCATCTGAATTTAGAAGGATGGAGACCATCCAGTCTAAATTATTCTGGAAACAGTGGCACACAAAACATTTGGTGATATTTGCAGAAAATGCCTGTGACATTTTCAGCTTGTTAAAATCAATGAAACAAGGAAAAACATTGCCAAACTGGGAGAAAATGAGTCCTTGAAGAACTGAACTCCTAAAATGTGATATAACATCTCTATTTGCCTGTGACAATATGCTAACAAGATAAAGCAATCTCTTTTGGGCTCTCACAAACAAGATGTGTGTTATAAGAAATTTACTGAGCTGAAGATCAAGAATGACGTATAGTTCATCCAATCTCCCACCTGATGTTTCAGAGACTTTCAATTTCCCTCACTTACCCCTCTACTGACTCCATTACATTTTGTCCAAAGTATAACTCTTTAAGAGGTTCCAGTTTGACCTGAATTTGCAAAAAATGGAGTTCAATATTTCTTTTGATATTTTGTTTCCAAGGTTAATTATCATGACTTTTAAAAAGTTGTTCTTCAAATCTTATTTGACAGGGTTACCTTTGTAGCATTGCTTTTCTGGTTGATCAAGGGTCCTTACAAATCCTCTCTATTCTTATTATGAGGATAGTCACTCTTTTTCTAACACTTACCAACAAATTTCATTTTAATAGAAATGGACATATAAAAGTATTTCAGCATACTGAGAGCTTTCAAGGCTTTTGCAGCCCTTCTCTTTCTCAGTTTCTGTTAACACGCAGCTACCTGAACAACATTTAATTACACAGAATGTCTTACTTGGAAGCAAGGTCTGTTCCTAAACTCTAGTGTTCTTCTTGTTGTGGCACTTATTGTCACAGCAGTTCATCCAGAGAACATGCTGTGCTGCATATGGTGTAGACCCTTGGACTATTTTCAGACTCATAATTTTCTGTATATGGTCTCTGCTTCTACAGATATTGCATACTGCACAGTCAAACAAAAGAAATTTTGCACATGTAAATATATTTTTTCACTAACTGCTTATTAGCCAGACTTAACCTTCTCCTTAAAAACCAGAACTTGTTTATAATTCTGAAAAACCTTTCTGCCACACCATTTCTTTTCCTTCTGCAAATTTATATTATCTTTTAAAATGTTGAAGGAAATTATTCAGGTATAGTATCAAGTTTTTTTACAAACTTATATTTGGTCACCACTAGTCCTTGCTGATTTCACCCATAATACCTCTCTACCCTTCACACTGTGCAAAAGACTTCCTTTACCATGACTGGCTTCATGGCATTGAAGTATGTATCACAGTATTTTTACTATCCACATATCTGAAAAAGACCTTGATGCAGAAAACCCCCTTAAGGGATATCTAGAAAAACTTGTTGCAGCAGCATTTCGAAACGAAAAATGCTAAAAGCAAGAATAATTAAATACATTCAAAAGCAGAGGAAAAAAGAAATTAAACAGCTCCAATAGAGGTATTTCACATGTTTCCAGAGGCATTTTCTCATAGTATATTCATTACAGCTATAAGCATTTTGCGAATGTCACTATTCCAATTACCACTTTCAGGAATGTTCTAGATCCAGCCTGAAAATGATGCCATTCATATTTTGCATCATGAGCATATATTCATATATTTCTGGGAAATGTATTAAGTGGTTCTCAATAATTGTAGCTTTTCCTTTTTCACTAATTAACATGGTGGGACAGTGTATGAATTTAAATTATCTTTGAAGGAATAAGTTTGCACTTCAATTCATGTTCAGGTATCAGATTCCCCAGTACTGTAGTAGCATAGATGGAGAATTTCTGAGTTGTCCAATGAAGTTTGCCTTAATAGGACAGTCTGTGACATTGATAACAAAAGTAATATTTCTTAATGCCATCAGAGCCTACATATACAAAATAATGACTGCCAAGTGCCAAGTGTTAAAAGAAAATTATTTTAACCTGACACCTTTTCTCTCTTAGACTTTTGCTTTCCCATTGTTTCATTTGTCAGAGTTTTGCTGCAAGAATTCTTTTTCAGTTTCTGAACCATTTTCCCATCAGTCTTTCTGTTACTACAGCCAGAGTCCCTAGTTGATTTATTATACTCTGGATGCTGGGATCACTGTCATCTTTATCTTTCAAAATTTTTGCTATTTAATACAAATGCTTTTATTGTATCTCTTTTTTACACTATTTTGCCATTATTTTAATTTCTTTTTTTTATTTTGGTGATAGTCTGGTAGATTTGAGCTCAGTTGAATACCTGGTGTGTAAGAAGCTGTAGATTCCGTTTGTTAACTCTATCTTCAAGAGTGTTATTTTCTCTACTTGTGTTCTGGCTAAACCAGAACTCACAAAAATTCTGCTATGATTTTCGTACACTATGAACAATATCTGTTTTGGGGTTTTTTTCTTAATACTGGTTAGCTTCCCCCCAGCCCTCAAGTATCATGCATTTCCATACAAGTTAGGTTTAGGAAGGAAAACAACTCTGCAATGAAGACATATGTTCACAGAATCATGTGCTCACAAACATTAGTAAAATATCTCTCAGAAACAGGATGAGCTTAAACAAATCTTTCACTAAAGAATGGGACTCAATTTGGATGAAGTCCAAGTTTCTAACAGTGAAACAGACTAAAAAATGAACCTTAATTCTCAAACCAGCGGTAGATATCCAGACATCTGTGAGTCCTGATTGCCCATGAGCTGTGGCCTAAGACTGTGCAGTCACCTTTGTGTGTTAATAACATCAATAAAATACCTGTACCTCTCAGGGCTTTGTTTTCAACTTCACAGCAGATTTGCAGTCACAGGTGCATCACAGCAGGAGCAGAGCTGATCTTCACCTCCTGCAAAACAACATTGTCTGATACAGGAGTGAGCTTTGTCCTGTCCATATCTCTTGGGGGTACATCTTGGGGGTTTTGGGCCTTGTTTGTTTTTCAGTTTCAAAATCACTTCCATTAGCTTCATCATTTTTTGTCCATATATTCCAATCAATTTTTAAACCTTGGAATAATTTCCAGCATGTCTAGCAAGGCAGCTGCATGTTACAGTAGTTGTAAGAACTTTTATCACACTCCATTACACAGCTGACACAAACCATTGCTACAAATTTAGAAAGCCCACCCAAAGTGTCTCTCTCTGTCTTTAGGAATAGAAATGTAATCGCAGGTCCAATTTATAGTCTCTATGCCTTTTGGCTTTCCCAAGCTTTAGGAAACACTGTGAGATAGATCAACACTACTACTACTACTACTACTACTACTACTACTACTACTACTAAAATTGCTACAGAAATATAGGAATGCAGAAAAAAATGGAGCCATTAATGCTTAAAAGCTTGGTCAATGAAATTTTGATACATTTTTTATTGTGTCGTGTTATTTAAATTGTAATGTTCTGTTAAGTGGTTTAATCCTGTACCCCTATGTAAGTGGTCCTGTCCACCCTTGCCTCCTCCCATCCCAATGTTAATCCTTTCCTTCCTCCACCCCTAGTGCCTGGAAGCTGCTGAGTCATTGCCGTAATCCCACCCTGGGGTCTGTCTGTCACTAGACAGCCCTTCCCTTCCACCTAGAACATTCCATCAGGGGCGTTGAGTGATAGGTCAAGACACTGGGGGTCTCCTCCTACCAATTTCCCTATTGGTGACCGTCCATCCCATTTCCCTGGTTTCCACTCCCCATTGTCACCCCATTGGTCCATGGAAAGACCATCCCTTTGTTAACATTCCCTGTTAAATACTGTTGCACAATGCTGTTTGGGGCTTCTGCAGGCTGTTCATCCCTGGATCAGGAGACTTCTCAGAGTCCCCTAATAAATCTGGATTGTGAACCCCTACAGAAGTCAACTCCTCCTTGTGTTAGTGCCACTCAAGTCTTGCCTACGGCTACGGGCCGGACCCAAAGCCGCCATCCTAACCCCCGGGGAATGGGAAGGTGGCCCTTGCTGCTTGCTGTATCTAAGCAAGCCGGGCAGATGCCAAGCAATCTGTGAGGAAGACACTGTGGCAACTTTTACTTTGTTGTTTCCGTTCCTTACTCTCCTTGCACCCCTGTTATTCAAGGAGAATACAGGAAGATTTCAGTTTATCATCAAGGTAACAGCAAACACAGAATTCCCACTCTGTTCTCTTGCATGCTCAACACCTCTTCCATTCATAAAGCATTGTGTACTTGCACCAGAACAGAACTGGTTATCTTTTGCCCTAACTGTATCATCCTTCAGCAGACATAATTAACAAGCACATTCTTTCTTTTCATGAGAAACAGGTACTCTGAAGCATAGCAGCCAATATAAGCTCATTCTAAAACAGTCTATAACAATATTTAGGGGTTTATCTAATGGTAAATACATTTTTAATTAACATTAATGTGGAGAGGAACCAATCAGACCGTATCTTTCTATTTTCCTATATAATAATTTGTTGCTCTTTTGAAACAATTATGTTGTCACTCAAGGCTCAGGACTCCCTGGTTTAAGTAATAATCTTAATCACCATACCATGGCTAATAATTCTGGAACAGAATTTGCAGAACTTGAAGGTAGGAAAAATGTATATTTTGCTTTTGGTATTTTTAATGACTTACTGCAAAATGTCCAGTTTTACAAAGAGGAATATGAGGCATGCTGCCCCAGAAAATTTAGATCACCATGCAAATAACTTTTACTTACAGTAAAAAGAAAGTCTTGAAAATGGGGAGAACAGGGAAATATGAGTGGTTGTTATCAGACAGGATTACTGTAGTGGTTTCTGTGCATGTGGTACAAATTCAACTTTTACATTATGTGTTTCTGAATAAAGCTCTTCATGTTTGAAAAAGAGACTAGTAACATCACAGTATTGTATGGCTCAGGTGAAACTGACAATGCAAAGATCAGAGATTTAGCTACATTTGCCTAGTGGCCAGTGAAATAAAACAGGACCTGTACTAAGAATTAGATTTTTTGTACTATGCAGTCACTTGAATAAAACACTAAAAATATTGCTATTTTTGCAGACTTAACAATGGATTTTTGCTTCAAGTATACTAACAGAAGCTGAATTGAAGCACATAAAGTCAATGCGGGTTTAATGCTGAAGATCATCGGATAAAGTTCATTTTTTCAATATCAGCAAAATGTGCAGGTCTTTTACCAAGCTGCAGTCAGTATTTGTCTGTCAGCTGGCCTTTTATGAAATAGATGGTATAAGGATTTTTTAAAGAAGGTTTAAGTCATAGCAAATTCAAATCCATTGATACATTTTGCAGAGATGGTATACACATCTTGTCAAAATTGAAGCACTTATGATCGATAGACTGGGAAAATTGTCACTGGCAAGTTGAGGTCAAGCTCTTAGTATTTCTTCTGAGGTGGTCCAAAGGGACTCTATCTAACTGCATTTAAGTGGATTTTTTAGTTACACTATAAGGTCCGGAAGGGCAATGGTCAGTATTGATGTTTTCCCACTGTTACTAGTTTCTACCAGGAATAAGCACATCTGAGGTAGCTTCAATAAAGTCATGACAAAAATTAGCCTCTAAAATATATCACAGGTCAGATTAATGCTGTTCCAATCTTCTTTTACATATGGCTATCAAGTGTAATTCCTTGTTTGCAACCAGAAGCAGAAAAATCAATATCGATATAATTCAGTTATTAAATTCTTCAAGATCAATCTACTAATTTTTCTATGCAAAATAAATTGTATGATGTATGTATTTTCCTGGTTAGTTCTGGGCACTCCTTTGGTTATTTCACCATGGAAAGAAACAGCAAATTCCAAAAAGCCTGTTCATTTATTGGACCTTCTATCACTCCTACCCTCTTACAATACATGTTTACCTAAGTCCTTTGCACTGAACATTTGGGAATGTATTCATCTGGTAACATTTTTTCAGATTACATCATCGTATTCTACTCCTAAATGTTAAACTTCTTCAATATTACCAAATACAGCATTCTTCCAAGTGTCTTTCCTTCCCTGTCTTCAATGAGAAGCGAATTACTTTCTTTCTACACCTCCCTCCTAAGCCCTCCTAATCTTTCAGTTCTTCTCTGTGTTCTCAACTTCCTAAATCTAGGCCTTTTTTTTTTTTTTTTCAGAATTTAGATTTCTCATTGCCTCAGTAGTTTGGAAAGATCTATGAAAACTTAATTTTAATTTGCTAACTCATCTTATACTGTTTCAATAACAGTCAAACAGAAAATGTTGAACTGAAGTCACTTTACTTATTCACCTGTGGGCTGGGCTGTCTAAATAGTCTTCATCCCCTGCCCAAGCATGCATCTAGCCTCACAATTTATGAAGAATGTTGATACACAAATGAGTCTGATTTATACACTATGGAAATTTAGGAAAGTCCTAAGATTAGTTATTAATAATGTTGATAACTCGATGTCCAGAGGACAAATGTCATATCAATCTACAAGAAGCACAAAAAAGGGGACTCAGGAAATTACAGACTCATTGGTTTTATGGCAGTCCCTGGGAAAGTAATGAAATGTGTCCTTCTAAAAACTGTTATAAACAAAACCAAAGGCCTTGATGGAGAAATACCAGCATGTATTTACATAGAGGTGTTGTAGATCACCTTCTACCACAAAATAATATCTTGCATGGACACAGGGACAGTACAGGATGCATAAATTTATGTGGACCTAGCAAAGTGTTCGGTGCACTTTCCCACAGTCTTAACTGGACAAACTGTCAAATTACAGATAAGATGTTCGGCCTAGGAGATGGGGGGTAAATTCATACATGATCTGGATGACGGAAATAAAAGCATCTTCAGCAAGTTTACTGATGACACTAAAGTGACTGGTGGGGTAGACATATCTGAAGGATGAATTATCTTACAGATAGACCTGGACAAGTTGGAAGAGGGGGCTAACAAAAAATGTATGAAGTTTAGCAAAGACAAGTGAACAATCTTGAGGCTGGGAAAAAGAAGATAAAGAGCCCAGTACAAAATAGGAGCTGTGTGGCTGGAAAGCAGTATTCTTGAGTGGGACACAGGCATCCTGATGAACAGCCAGCTGAATATTAGTCAGCAGCATGCCACTGCAACAACAAAGGGAAGTCAGATCCTGCTCTGCATCCAGAGGGACATTATAAGCAGAAATAGAGATGTGTTCATCCCACTCCCCTCAGTGCTTTTCAGGCTGCATTTGGAGCACTGTCTCCAGTTCTGGTCTTCATAATTCAACGAAGACATAGACAGACTGCGTGTCCAAGAGAAGGCCATAAGGATAATCAAAAGTCCATAAAATATATTCTATAAGGAAAGACTGAAGGAGGTTCATCTCTTCTCGCTAGAGTCTAGTAGACTTAGTGGAAGCTCAGCATAGTATTCCAGTATACAAGAGGCAGCTACAAAGAGATCAAAGGCTCTGTCTTCACAAGAAACCATGTGGAGAAGACAAGACTTGATACGGCTTGTCTCAGAAGATGCTTCAACTCATCATAAAAAAGAATTTTTTCACAGTAAGAACAATCATTCCCTGAAAGAACCTTCCAAGGCATGTGGCAGATTCCTTACTACTGGAGGTTTGCAAGATGCAAATGTAAAGCATACTAGAAAATGTCATCTATCCTTTCTTTGCCACAAAATGTTTGAGCAGATGACCTTTTGTGATCTCTTCCAATTTGGCCTGTTGTGTGATTCTATAATTGTATGAATTTTACCTGTTCCCTGAGCTAGAACCAACATATTAGAGCTGGTTAAGGAGAATAAATAAGTGAATGCAGCAGAAGCACAGTTAAATTTAAGCACAGTTAAATTTTAAGAACAGGAATTGCAAAGTGGAAAGTAGTGATGATGGGCTCTGTCTTGAAATGATGCTCTTTAATATCTGCATGAATAAGATAGTGAGATTCAGTCCACCCTCAGCAAATTTGCAGAGGACATGAACCTGGGTGGTGCAGTTAATACAAAATAAAAGAGGGGATGACATCAAGGGGGACCTGGGCAACCTTGAGAAGTGGGTCAAGAAGAACCGCATGAACTTCAACACTGCCAGGTGTGTGGAATGCTCCTGTTCCTAAGAGACAGGAATATGATCCTACCCCTCTTGTGTTACTAATAACTCCTCCCTTGACTCGAACCCTAACTCCACCCCTGCGATACCCTATAAAAATCCCAAGACCCTGCCTTTTCTCTCCATCCCACCCCTCCTCCCTGGGGGTAATAAATGGATTCTCGAACTTACTGAAACAAAGACCCGTCTCATGTATTCTCATGCCCAGCACTGGCAGCTGCACCCTCCCTGGACGAAGAACCCAGTTGCAACACATACTGCAACACAGGTGCAAGTTGCTCATCCTGGGTTGGAACAATGCCAGATATGAGTGCAAGACTGGTACTGTGTTTAGTTCTTTATTAAGGGGTGTCTTTATCCCCTAAAAAGGCTCCCATGATCCTAAGGGTTTTTTTTATTTGCATTTTAGTCCCAGACTAAAATGCAAATAATAATCCCAGTCAGCGTGGGGGGGTTGGGAGGCCGGTTATCTCTAGGTAGTTTAGAGAAAACAAACAGAGCAATTAGCTAATTAACATTTCAATATCGGTACTCAGCTAGAGTTAGTAGTTGCTTCAGTGTTGCCATGGGAACTAGGAAGGCCCTGCCCGGGAGTATCAGGAACTTTGTTCATTACAGTTTAGACTAGATGTTAAGAAGAAATTTATTGCTGGAGGGTGGAGAGGGAACCCATTGCCCAGAGAAGTGGTGTGGGGCCCAATACTGGAAGTGTTCAAGGCTAGCCCAGATGGGGCAATTGCAGGGATTTTCAGACTAGATGATGTTTAAGGTCTTTTCTAACTCATGCCATTCTATGACTTTATGACACTGTGCAAAATTCTTACTCTATATTATCACTACTGTGATAATCACTGACAATAAAAGAGTATATCAGAATTAGAGCTATGATCTCTCTGGTACTGTTTCTATCCAGGAATTTAGAGAAGTTGATACTGCTTTCTTAAAGCAACATATGCTGGAGCCTTGGCGTTATATTTCAATATTTAAGTGGTAAAAAATACCCCAAACAGGCAAATAAATAAGGCAAAATGAACACCACCACCATCACCCCTAAACCCTAAAACAATGAAAAAACCAAAATCAACATAGAGTATAGGTTTGAAATTCTTTCATTTCTATCCTATATGCACAAGGCAGCTGGTTGCACTAAGTGTAACTTCTTACAAAACTCCTATTAAAAAAAAAAAAAAAAAAAAAAAAGGAAAAATCAAATAGAGAGTCAGACCTTCCATCTTACTTTAAAAATAGACTTTCCAATCAAATTAATTGTTGGGGTGAGATTTCTTTCCCTTTGTTCTCTTTTATTTTGGGAATTTTTTTCCCTATAAATTGCTAGGAAACACTAACTGTTATGAACAGTTTCCAGGTGTTCCCCAGAGACGCGGGCAGGGCCTTCCTAGTTCCCATGGCAACACTAAAAGAAAACTACTAACTCTAGCTAAGTACCGATATTGAAATGCTAATTAGCTAATTGCTCTGTTTGTTTTCTCTAAACTACCTGGGGACAACCGGCCTCCCACCCCTCCACGCTGCCACTCTGAGACTAACATGCAAATAGAAACCCCTTAGGATCATGGGAGTATTTTTAGGAGGAAAAAAAGAATATAAATCAAAAACTGAACACAGTAGAGGAGTCTAGGCAAATGCCCTAGCTGAGGAAAAGGAAAACACATCCCCTGATTGACTTTTAACTGTCGCCATCACCTAAGAAAGAACAGACTATATTAGGCTCTGAGAAGCAGGGCGATAGAGAGACAGAGAGCCCTGGTGCTGCCACCACGGAAGGAGCGGGGACAGCTGTTGTTCTGGACTTCAGCAACAGACTCTGCATGCCACACCTCCTCCTCGGGCCACCGGTGTGCCACAAGGAAAGGAGAAAGGACAGCTGCTGCTCGGGACTCCAGTGACCGAATCTGCACGCCTCCTTCCTTTCGGCTGCCTGGGAAAGCTACGACCGCGGGGGTGAGCTCTGTGTCGAGCCCCCTGCCCAGCTGATCTTTTTAATAAAGAGCTGAACATTAATAAAGGCATTAGCCCTGTTCATTTCACTAACTAAGGAAAACAAAAGAAGTGGCTAAGTTCAGGGGGAAGGAGGATATCTGGTTTCTGGTTACACTTCTGTGATGCTGGGAGTTTCTCTCTGAAGGGCAGAAATACCGCAGGAAATGGACAGGTAAAGGATGGGCTGGGCAGCTGCTGGCTCTCCTCTCTCTCTCTTGTCTTTGGAGGAGGACAGCTGGAACTGCTACCTGGGGAAGGGAATTTGCTGCTGCCAGTGGAGCCCAGCCCAGAGTTGCTTCTTCTGCTGTGGAGTGAGCCTCTGCTTGTGTGAGCAGCCACTGAACTGGGAGCTCATTTACACTGACCTCACTAAAAGAGAGACCCATCCCCGTCTGCCCTGGGATCCTGAGCTCAGCTCTCCCTGCCCTGCTGGGACCCAGGCTGCCATTATCCCACCCCCATCGCTTCTTCAGCACTGCTCCGAGCTTTCTCTGCACTGTAGTCCTCTACCCCCTGCCTGCCGAGACACCCCGCCAGCCCAGCTTGATGCTCCCAAGTCCTGCTCAGCACCAGGATGGGCTTCCCCAGGGTTGGTGAAGCAAAGCCTCTCCTCCATCTCTTCCCGTCTCGGCCGAGCCGCCATCACCACGTGCTCCCCGAGCCCACGCCACTGCGCCCCCTACAGCCGCGGGGGGGTCACCACACCTGCCCCGCCTACCGGGAGCAGCAGCGCCCCTGCTGGCTGTGCCCGGAACTGCACCAGAGGGGAAAGTGCCATGGCTGAGAAGGCTGGAACTGAGTGCCTGGTTCTGTTTGGTGTTAATGCTGTTATAAATTGAGGCGAATAATTTGTTCAGCCTTTTGAGAGTCAATCAGAAATTTATTGATTACAGCAAGCAATGGCAAGCAAACAGCGCTGGGTGCAGCCGGGGAGTCAGTGCTCCGCCAACAGCTATCACCGTTTCCCCCTTCCCACACTCTTTTTATACTCTTTTTCTTCCGTGTCCGTGGTATCTCTCGGTGTACTCTGCGCTTGCACCCTCTGTTGCTAGGGGGTCTTCTTCTACTCTCTGGTGGTCATTTGAGGAAGGCTCCTCTCTTCTTCCTTGATGAAAGTCCACGGCCCTGTAATGGTCTTTTCCATATAAGGTTATATGTTATATGCGCCTAAGTTCTAGTTACACAATCAGCTTAAGTAATCAACATACTAGCTAGTTTCTGTCTGGCGGTTTTCTGTTATCTATACAAGGCTTCTCCTTTGGTTTTCTGTTATCTTACACAGGGCTTCTCCTTTCTTGATGAACAAAGAGTTTTTTCTAACTTATCACAATGCCAATGTTGGTGTTTGTTTGCTTCATTACACACACTAGTAATGAACTGTTATTCCTATTCTCATATCCTTTTGCCTGAGAGCCCCTTAATTTCAAAATTATAATAATTCAGAGGAAAGGGTTTTACATTTTTCATTCCAAGGGAGGCTTCTGCCTTCCTTAGCAGACACCTGTCTTTCAAACCAAGACATTCATCTTTCCATTTGCTTTTTATTTTTTTTTAATATATCACCTTGATTTGATATATTCATGGTTTGAAGCTTTTTACTGAGTCCTTTACTTTGCTTGCATTGCTGCTCAATTTATTTCACAGTTAAAATGTAATTGTTCAGGTCACATTTTCATATCCACTCTTTTTTCCTATTTTCTTTGTATTTCATTGAACCCTAATCTCAAAAACATGAAAACAAATGTACATCTTTCTTATTTGTTCTGATGAGGTACAGAAAGCCATGAAATTATTCTGAAAAGAAAGACCTGGTACAGTATTTTTATGAAACAAATGGCAAAAAAAAAATCCTGCTTCTATTTCCTCCTTTACTGGTTTATTCAGAATAGTTCAAATTCATCTCAAAAATGTTTCAAAGAACCAAACCAGATTAAAGCAAATGGATATGTCCCCAGAGTTCAGGCAATTTGCTGTATATTAGGAATAATTCCATTGCAAATGCTCACGTTTTTATCTCAGCATGTGTTATCTCACTTATCTCACAGGATGGTAGTCTTTTTTAATTCTAACTACGTTTTCTATAAAACTGCTGGTCCTCAATGGGTAAACCAAAAAGTTGGCACTCTGAACCCACCTTCTTTCTATCGCAAAAAGAGAATTCCTTTTTCTTTTATTAAAGGAGCTGTAATCAGTTCTCCTGAAGAGATATAAATTTAGCATAGCAGTAACTTAAAGATCACAAAGAAAATTCCATTTTCTTTGACCTTTTCCTTAAATGCCATCACATAGCTCTTTTTACAGCTATATTTCAAAAGGCAACATAATTCTTAGGAAGATTTTTCAGAATACTTGGGGAAAATAACTTCCTTATGTAGCTATTCATGATAGAATTTTATTATTATAGTTATTTTTATAATTATTATAGTCATCATTGTGTGTGTTGCAATTTTACTACTATAGTTAATATAAGACAGTACTATTATAGAATTTTGTCATGGGATTGTAATATTATGTCACAAAACATGATTGAGTACTTGTAATGAGCAGTTAAATCAGTATGTGGAAAATCTCTCCATCCTTTCCTACTTTTTCCTTTCCTGGGGCTGAATGGGAGCCCTCTGATACCAAAACTGGAAAAAAACAGAGTAAAGACTTTTTGTCTAGATAGATGTAAATTATTTTTCATCTTTATACAAACTTTTTTTCCTCCTCTTCTCTTTGAATTATATGAAGATACTTTTCAAAACAGAACGGGAAGATAAATATTAGGAAATCATCTTAAGACAGTCTGGAATTGAGGGAGGCTGAAGCAAAACAGTACCAATGAAAGATACAAGATGCTCGACTTTCTATTTTTTGCACTATTAATTTTAACTTTTTGGGGAGTGTTCTGGAATATGTAAAGTACAGGCAGTCAGTGGAAAGGTAAGAAAAAGAGAAGCAATGTTTTTAATTTTTTACTTATTATTCTTTCTCTTTTGTACTATGAATTTCTATACAATAAGACAGACAACACCCACATCTCTGTGAAATGTCAGGTGCAGCATTCTCTCAGCACTCATGGTGGATAATGTTGATTATCTTTAGGGGTTGACATAGGTTGTAAGGGGGCTCCCTTGGAGATGCTTTTCTCAAACACCTATGAAGAGATGCAATAAAAGTATGAGACTTTAGTTGAAATAATAACTTTTCCCAACTATTGTAACTCTTAAACTTATGGCTGAAATTCTTGCCACAAAGGATTTTATTTAGAAAACAGAATAAAACCAATACAGGCTTGATTGCAGAACCTGCGTTGATTGCCTAAAGGTTTACATTACCAAAGAAGCAGTAAAAAACAAAGGTCAGATATGTCATGCTATCTTTAACTGTTCTATTTGTCACAAGGAAGTATAGACATTTGTTTTGCACAAAGATTGAAAGAAATAGAAAATGTCTTATTCATGTGGAAAATGTTGTGCTTCTGAAAATACCCAAATGCTCTCAATGTTTCTTTAGAGTGTTATTTAATATTTTGGTAGATGTAAATCACAGACACTTTTCTAAATACAACGGAATCAATTTACAAAAGACATGATTTTTTTACGATTCTCCTTAATTCCATCAAAGACACATTCATATAACCTGTCCTTGTGCACATTATAAAGATCTTCATTTTTCCGATGCCTTATCTGCACTTTAGCTGTCTGTGCAACGTGTCTGTTAGACAAAGTATTTCAAGGAGACATCGATGTGCAGAATGGGTATGAAGTATTTGACATTAGTTAATTTTTTCTTTAGAATAGACCTAATTATTTACCTCAAAGTGCTCTGTACATGTCAGTAAATTATAATAATATTCAGAGTACTTTCATATGCCTCTATTTTACACATAGTTAAGGTTATTTAAAGGAAAGGTTATGAAACTAACCTTTGTTATGAAGCACGTCACCTGCCAAAACTGAAAGTGGAATGTAATCATTCTTCTGGCTCACAAATGCTTGCTTTTGTTCTTCCTTTTTTTTTGTGTGTGTGTGTCTTTTTTGGTTTTTTGTTTGTTTTTTTGTTTGTTTGGTTGGTTGGTTTTGGTTTTGGTTTGTTTTTTTGTTTTTTGAATTTTTTTTCCTTCTGTTAATTTCTTTATTTCAGCATGTCTTTTTCTTCCCTCTCTTCCCTAAATCCAAGTAGCTTAGAGAGGTAAGCAGATGAGTAAGGGGAATGGCAGAAAGCAGGGAGGAAAATCCAAGAGGACTTCTTAGACATGAGGATGACAGTCCTGTATGCTCAGATATAAAGGCAATATTTGTAATGTTGACATGCAGAGTACAATAACTTTGGTATACTAAAAAAAGACCAGTGTTTTTAAGTGAAAGAGGAGTTAGTTGGGGTTTTAAAAAAATATTTCTAATTTTTTTCTTATTTTTTTGTTTCTTTAACTGATTTAAGAACTAAAGTTCTGATTTACATTTTCCCTTTTGTTTATATACACCAACTCTTTTTGGGCCTGAAGACTAAACAAAAGAATTTTAAATACATCTTAATTAGATAATTCTGTAGCTGATCCCTAGATATAAATATATTGCACTAGTAACAGCAATAATAAAGCTGAAATTCCATTAGAAAAGACAATATGTCAAGTAAATATTTTTAAAGAAAAGAAAGTTTAATTTTGTTTCATAAAACATGATCTGCCTTGACAAATTATTTGAATTTACGAGACAGAAGAGTTTCTCAGGATTAAAAATAGTTCCAAGTCTTCTGTCTAAAACAAAATAACTTTAATTATAGTTTAATTAAATTTAATTATAATTTTTAATTCTGTTAAAACATCTTGGCTTAAGGCATAACAACTTGTGTAAAAGGGAATGGACTCTTCAACAAACCTTTAACACTGATAACACATGCTATATGCTTTCCATCTGATGTTTTGCAATTATGTTAACTGTAATAGAATCTTAAAGTTGAGGTGCTGAAATAAAGATTCAGGGAATGTTACAAAATAGAAAGAAGTGTTTGGGGGAGAATTACACATATCCTGATCTTCATTCATGAAGGATAAAAAAAACTTTCAACTTGGCCTGAGATTGTGATTTTAAACACTTGATCAAATCCAGTTCTCAAATGCCACTCCACGTTACAGATCTGCACCTCCTGGTCCCTGTTTTGAATAAATTAAAATGAAAATATCTATTGCTATGAAGAACTAACAAGTTTGAGCTCTACCTTTAGTTAACAAAATAAAAGGCTATGTTTAAGGTCAGGGAATAGATGACGAACAGCCTCCAGTGTGAGATACTTCTGGTATTCTCTGTCATAATCTGGCTTTGAATATGTACATAGTCTTGATTTGGTCTATCCAAACATCATGATGAAAAGATAATTCCAGAATGAATTTAAAGGCCATGCATGTGAACTTTACTATACATGACTTGAACTAAATTCATGGAATGTAGGAAATCCAGCAATTATTTTCTTCTGATGACAGGACCTTCAATCACATCTGCCAAAATGTGTGTGTGTGTGTGTGTGTGTGTGAGTCTATATGAAAGAGATAAACTAGGAGTGGACATTGTCTTTCAGATAGCAAGGGCTGTTGCATGACATATCTCTTTTCAGCTCTCCTGTAACTGCTGTCTACCTTTAGTTATTCTCAGACCTACATTTTGTCTGACAGTTTCTCTTCAGAAATATGAGCCTGAAATGACAAAATAATGTATTTCTAGTAGGTGTGAAGAGTTCATCTTGGCCAGAGTAGCCAGTAGATGCCAGAACAGGAGCTTTTCCCTTCATTCAGAAGTGACCATGATAAAGGACTCTTACAGGACCCTCCAGGAGAATAAGCTTTGTTCTTAGGTGGAGAGCATATGCTTCAGTGGAG